>NW_026297698.1:0-483 GCF_001194135.2 Octopus bimaculoides
CAAAAAATTTTTTAACTTCTTCGCATCTCTTCTCAACCAAACTTTCCTTCTTTCTGATTCCAGTTCTAATATTTGCTAATTTTCTCTCAATCTCTATTCTCTTGTTATTCCTTAATTGCTTGCCAATCCAATACAACATTCTCCTTCTTCTTTCTTTATTTCTTTGCTTCTTTTCTGATCGCTATTTTTTTTTTCGTTCTTTGTTTATATCTTTCAGTTTTTCTTTGTTTCCCTCTTCATCTTCGCCTCTCTTCCTATTCTTCTTCTTCTTCTTCTTCTTCACCATTTACTGGTGGTCACCTCCTCCTCCTCTTCTTCTTCCTTCACTTCTTCTTCGTCATCTTCCTCTTCTTCTTCTCCTTCATCTACTTTCTCTTCTTCATGTGCTTCATTTCCTCCTTTTCTTGTTTATCATCATCATCATCATCATCATCAACACCACCACCAACACCACCACCAACACCACCACCAACACCACCACCA
>NW_026297699.1:0-486 GCF_001194135.2 Octopus bimaculoides
TTTTATTTGCTTTTTTTCATTTTAAATTTGCTTTAACCCTAACTCTAACCCTAACCCTGACCCTAACCCTAGGGTTAGGGATAGGGTTAATTGTTTCAGAATCGTTTGTTTATGTAGTCGGCACTTAATGTATATCGGCTGAATGGACGTCAGTGATTGGTTGAAATTACAGAAATACGACAACTTTAACATGGAATAACTTATGGATTTCTTTTTTTTTTAAGAAGACTAAGAGAAAAAGATGTTTTATATGACACATTCTACCAGTGTTCCAAGTTTCAAAGTGTTTCGTTAATGAAAAATGTGGCCCCCGTTTTAAAAAAGATCCAAATACTGGTTTACTATTATTATTTTTTTCGCCCTTTTAAAGCCTAGTCAGACTCATGGGCCCGGTTTCCCGGTTTCTATGGCGTATGTGTCTCCCCACTCCCAGCCAGACGTGACGCCAGTCCATCGCAGCGTTACTCAAGAAACAGGAAGAAAGAG
>NW_026297700.1:0-322 GCF_001194135.2 Octopus bimaculoides
ATAATAATAATAATAATAATAATAATAATAATAATAATAATGATAAACGTGGATCTTTTGGTTGTAAAGATCAGCTACTCATCAATGAAATGATCTTAGAAGATTGTCACAAATGACACAAAAACTTGTCAATAGCCTGGGTAGACTATAAAAAAGCTTTTGATAGCCTACCAGATAGTTGGATTAAGAAATGTCTGGAAATGTATAAAATAGCACCTTCTCTGCGAAACTTCTTGTCTATAAGTATGAGATCATAGAGAACCATACTGACTTTGAACAATGACAATGAATCTCTAAATGCTGGTGATGTAAGAATTTCATG
>NW_026297701.1:0-222 GCF_001194135.2 Octopus bimaculoides
CACCTCACAGCAACACCACAGAATTACACTGCACAATACCACAACAGTACTCTACAGAAGTACACTACCAAGCTAGACCACAACTCACGCCAACACCGCTCAAGGACATCACATTACAGGACTATACTACAACACCGTACCGCAGAAATACACAACACCATCCTATGTATAAACCAGCACCAGAGCACAACACCAAACAACAATACCGTAGAACAGAAATAC
>NW_026297702.1:0-396 GCF_001194135.2 Octopus bimaculoides
ATCTTGAAGAGAAGCCACTAATAGTTACTTTTGAAGTTTTCTCTGAACATATGAAGCTATAAGAAATGAAGCTATAAGAAGTGTTAAAATGGAAGTAAGCCGAGTTTTTGCATCACTCCATAATACACACGTATATGAAAAAAACTGTATCAACATATTCCAAAAGTTTTCCTACGCTCACACGTTTTGTTAATGAAACGTTTTGTTTCATGAGGATGTGCAAAGTGTTTTCATCGTATGTGTAAGACGGTGTTGTGTCATTGTGGTACGGAGCCAGGTCTTCAAATGGCGAAGTGCACTGAATGTTCTTTTGCTTGATGCAACAGATACAGGTGAAGACAACACAAAGCTGCATTAACGCCAACACTTGTGGCATACTAGAACGAAAAATAGCAT
>NW_026297703.1:0-430 GCF_001194135.2 Octopus bimaculoides
AGTAATTGCTGGTAAGATGCCGAATAGTGTATCTTCGTCTGGCGAAGAGGTGTCAACCGAGGGAAGAAATATAGAAAATTTATTGTTTGGAGAAGTTTCGGATTCTTCTGAAGGGGAGTTTCCAAATCTATCAAATTATACTGTTACAAGGAGGAACATTAATGTGAAAAGCATACAAACGGAGGGAAAAACAAAAAAGAAGTTTTGCGTCGGCTGCTGGAGGTGGAACCCGCCAGCTGTCGACAAACAAAAGCGACATACTAAAGTATAAAGACATGTTAAATTTGAAAACGGTGTTGTCAAGATTCAACCACCAGAAGAATTTTTACTAACAGGAATAAAAAAATTATTATCTTCAAAGTTTACTGTAAAAAAGAACGAAAAATCGAGCGAGTGAGCGAAGAAAAAATTGAACAATGTCTAAAGCCCA
>NW_026297704.1:0-424 GCF_001194135.2 Octopus bimaculoides
TATATGCATGTATGTATATATATCTATATCTATATCTATATCTATATATACATATAAATAGGGAGAATATATACATATATATATAATTATGTATCTATCTACCTATCTGGCTACTCATACACACACACACACACGTATACATATATATATGCGTATATATATATGGGTACCTAGATATGTGGAATATATACATGTTTATACGCATGAACCTAATTGTCAATATATTCACATACGTACATGTGCATTTGTGAGTTTGTACATGTGTGGGCTTCTACAATGGGTGTTAGTGTATATATATATGTTTAATATATATTTATATAAAATCATTTATAAATATTTATATGTGCATCCATATATGTGTACTTTATATTTACATATATAATATATATATATATATATGTATATATATATATATGTATATATA
>NW_026297705.1:0-492 GCF_001194135.2 Octopus bimaculoides
ATATATATATATATATATATATATATATATATACACATGCATACATACAAGCATAGTCACATACATACAAGCATACAAACATACATACACACATACAATATATGCATACATAAAACAATCGCATCCATGCGACTGGTAACATAACTCTTAGTTTCACCTAAGTTTCCAAAAAAACTGCACTTATCCGTATTACCAGTAAAAAGTGGGGCATATGTCTACTTACACGAAACTAAGTCTCATGTTAGTTATATCGTTTACAGGAGCGTTGCGTGTCACCGTTTCATTTCGCCCCCTGAGCTAAGGAACAACACCAACGGCAATAGGATTATCGTCCCAACGGAGATATTTACATCGATGTGTAATATATCTGTTATCTTTCCTCTTTAACATGTTTCATCTATTAGACTGCGGCCATGCTAGAGCACCAATTTGAAGAATTGCTCAGTCAAATAAATCGATCGCAGTACTTCTATTTTCTTTTTTTTTTTTTTT
>NW_026297706.1:0-361 GCF_001194135.2 Octopus bimaculoides
TGAATGAGTTAATGACAATGCTAATCTATTTGAAAAAGCATACGAATACGAGCAAAATTTCACAATTAACTGTCGCATTGTGTAACGAGGAAACAATGTTCAATTCACATTGTGACAATAATGTGAAACGATAACACACAGATATCTATCTATCATCTATCTATCTATATATCTATCTATCTATCTAAGTATACATATATCTACCTCCCTACCTACCTACCTACCTACCTACCTACCCACCTATCTACCTACCTACCTACCTACCTAGCTACCTTCATATCTATCTCTACCTATCTCTCTGTATCTCTCTCTCTATATATATATATAAATATATATATGTGTGTGTGTGTGTGTGTGTGTG
>NW_026297707.1:0-323 GCF_001194135.2 Octopus bimaculoides
ACATTATTTCGGCCTAGCTAAGGCAATCTGGCAAATGTAAAACTGCTGTTCCACCGTGGGAAAAGTTCTGTTACTGTGCTATTTAAATTTGGCTATGGTGGATCGAATCCACTCCATGCCTGGAAGATCCTACATATATATGTCTGTATATGCTCGTGTGTGTTTGTCCCCACCACCATTGCTTGACAACCGAAGTTGGTGTGTTTACCTCCCCGTAACTTAGCGGTTCAGCAAAAAGTTCCGATAGAATAAGTACTAGGTTACAAAGAATATGTCCTGAGGTCGATTTGTTCAACTAAAGGCGGTGCTCCAGCATGGCCGCA
>NW_026297708.1:0-318 GCF_001194135.2 Octopus bimaculoides
CCCCCCCCCCAAGGACAATTTCCCATGAAGAGAACAAGATGATGATTTAAAACTTCTTAATATATTGGAGAGGGAGTAAATAACCAAGGGTGGGGTGGGGTATTTGTCCTAGGGAGTAGTTGTTGTTGGGGGTAATTGTCCTCAGGGGTGGGGATAATTGTCCTGATACGAGTGTAGCTGCATCATGGTCAACTGTTACATAGGTAAAGATGACACCTAAGGCAGAATTAATTACCGAAATATCAAATTCCTGGGCCAGGTAATGAAGTTTACAGAGAGGGACATCGCTCAACTAATTAGAAAGAGAATTAGTCTTGA
>NW_026297709.1:0-364 GCF_001194135.2 Octopus bimaculoides
AGAAAAGAAAACGGAAAAGGCAAAGCGTGTGGTATCACTTTAGAGTATGGATTTAATAACTTAAATATAATTGTAGAGTGGTTACAATGGAGTTGTTTGAGTATAAAGTATCATTTAAACAAGGAAATAAGAAGTTGTGAATAAAGTCACTTTTTATATCAGTTTCTAGAATAACTGCGCGCATGGTGCATATCTCAGCGAATGAAGATTTCCTTATAGAAATTAACTATATACCTTCTTTAGATGGGAAGAATTAAGAATATCCTTATTAAGGGATACTCGTAGTTCCCAGTCCATCATCTATCTACCTATCAACCTACTTACCTGCCTGCCTGCCTGCCTGCCTACCTACCTACCTACCTAC
>NW_026297710.1:0-309 GCF_001194135.2 Octopus bimaculoides
AAATATCTTCATACCTTACGAATTTTGAAACCGATGACATATATATATACGTAAATACATACACGCAAATGTACAAATAAAATGACGTGCGTCTATGTATATTCGCATATGAAACATGTCTTTCCAAACACAATGAATATTTTTCGTTTGGCAGCATATTTCAAATATTGTGTTCAAATTGTCGGAGGCATTGTCTGTGTTCAAAAATACATCTATAATAATACGTACATGCGTACATGTATATCTACAAGCGAATATACTTCTTGACGTCAAAAGTATTTCAAAAACTTTCGAGAAAACCTGAAATGA
>NW_026297711.1:0-316 GCF_001194135.2 Octopus bimaculoides
CAGAAGAATTTAAACCTCTGTTTCTTACCCATGAGGAATCTAGCAGAGGCTCCTTTCCATCTCACTTCATGCACACCACACACATTGACATGAAGACGCTCCATCCTTTCAACAATGTTTGAAAAGACCTGAGTAAACAGTAAAGAGAGTGGGGTAAGAAGGACATGAAGTAGCCTTATATATCTATATATATATATAGATACCATGCCACAGCATGTATTCAATTCAATGAAGTACAATTTCCCCTCTCCCACACAGCATCCAGATTAAGACCCAGTAAAGAGAAGGGTAAGAAGGGCATGAAAGTAGTCATATA
>NW_026297712.1:0-324 GCF_001194135.2 Octopus bimaculoides
TATATATATATATATATATATTAAGTGTGTAGATAAGAATTTAGTTGATCGCTAAATCTGTATCTGTTGTGTGTATATATGGTGACTTGTGTACATTTTTGTGGTAGCTGTGACTAGCTAGATGGGTGGTGTATGGCTAGATTGGCAAGCTAAATGAATGCATCTCCGTAGCTAGACAATACATGTCTTGCAGTGGGCAACATACGGATATATAGATGTCAAAACATGTGCAGAGTGACATGCACTATCTGTCAATCTATCTACCTGTCTATCGATCTATCTATCTATCTATCTATCTATCTACTGTCTATCTATCTATCTATC
>NW_026297713.1:0-247 GCF_001194135.2 Octopus bimaculoides
CGTACATCCGTTCGTTAGGCATCCCTCTGCACCGTTCGAGAGGAATTCGATCGTACATGCGTCCGTTCGGCCTCCATCTGCACCGTTCGAGAGGAATTCGATCGTACCTGCGTCTGTTCGGCCTCCCTAGGCACCGTTCGAGCGAAATTCGGACGTACGTGCGTTCGTTCCGCCTCCCTCTGCACCGATCGACTTGAATTCGAACGTACGCGCGTCCGTTCGGCCTCCCTAGGCACCGTTCGAGCGG
>NW_026297713.1:1219-1675 GCF_001194135.2 Octopus bimaculoides
TGTTCGGCCTCCCTAGGCACCGTTCGAGCGAAATTCGGACGTACGTGCGTTCGTTCCGCCTCCCTCTGCACCGATCGACTTGAATTCGAACGTACGTGCGTCCGTTGGGCCTCTCTCTGGACCGTTCGAGCGGTATTCGAACGTACGTGCGTTTGTTCGGCATCCCTCTGCACCGTTCAACCGAAATACGAACGTTCGTGATTCCGTTCACCCTCCCGCCGCACCGTTCGAGCGAATTTCCGACGTACGTGCGTCCGTTCGGCCTCCCTCTGCACCGATCGACTTGAATTCGAACGTACGTGCGTCGTTTCGGCCTCTCTCTGCACCGTTCGAGCGGTATTCGAACGTACGTGCGTACGATCGGCCTACCTCTGCACCGTTTAACAGAAATACGAACGTTCGTGATTCCGTTCGGCCTCCCTCTGCACCGTTCGAGCGAAATTCGGACGAACGTGC
>NW_026297713.1:1685-2937 GCF_001194135.2 Octopus bimaculoides
TACGAACGTTCGTGATTCCGTTCGGCCTCCCTCTGCACCGTTCGAGCGAAATTCGGACGAACGTGCGTCCGTTCGGCTTCCCTCAGCACCGATCGAGTGGAATTCGAACGTACGTGCGTCCCGTGGGCCTCCCTAGGCACCGTTCGAGAGGTATTCGAACGTACCTGCATCCGTTCGGCCTCCTTCTGCACTGATCGACTTGAATTCGAACGTACGTGCGTCCGTTGGGCCTCTCTTTGTATTCGAACGTACGTGCATCCGTTTGACCTCCCTCTGCACCGTTCAACCGAAATACGAACGTTCGTGATTCCGTTCGCCCTCCCTCTGCACCGTTCGAGCGAAATTCGGACGTACGTGCGTCCGTTCGGCCTCCCTCTGCAGCGATCGATTTGAATTCGAACGTACGTGCGTCCGTTCGTCCTCTCTCTGCACCGTTCGAGCGGTATTCGAACGTACGTGCGTACGATCGGCCTCCCTCTGCACCGTTTAACAGAAATACGAACGTTCATGATCCCGTTCGGCCTCCCTTTGCACCGTTCGAGCGAAATTCGGACGAACGTGCGTCCGTTCGGCCTCCCTCTGCACCGATCGAGTGGAATTCGAACGTACGTGCGTCCCGTGGGCCTCCCTAGGCACCGTTCGAGCGGAATTCGAAGGTACATCCGTTCGTTCGGCATCCCTTTGCACCGCTCGAGCGAAATTCGGACGTACGTGCCTCCGTTCGGCCTTCCTCTGCACCGATCGAGTGGAATTCGAACGTACCTGCGTCCGTTCGGCCTCCCTCTGCACCGATCGAGAGGTATTCGAACGTACCTGCATCCGTTCGGCCTCCTTCTGCACTAATCGACTTGAATTCGAACGTACGTTCGTCCGTTGGGCCTCTCTCTGTATTCGAACGTACGTACATCCGTTCGTTATACATCCCTCTGCACCGTTTGAGCGAAATTCGGACGTACGTGCGTCTGTTCGGCCTCCCTCTGCACCGTTCAACTGAAATACGAACGTTCGTGATTCCGTTCGGCCTCCCTCTGCACCGTTCGAGTGGAATTCGAACGTACCGGCGTCCGTTCGGCCTCCCTCTGCACCGTTCGAGCGGAATTCGAGCGTACATCCGTTCGTTAGGCATCTCTCTGCACCGTTCGAGAGGAATTCGAACGTACGTGCGTCCGTTCGGCCTCCATCTGCACCGATCGACATGAATTCGAACGTTCGTGATTCCGTTCGGCCTCCCGCAGCACCGTTCGAGCGAAAT
>NW_026297714.1:0-279 GCF_001194135.2 Octopus bimaculoides
AATTAGCTGCCCAGTGGATGTTAACATAAAGCTGAAGATCAGTGAAAAAATGAGCACCTATACTGAACTATTGAGAAATCTACAGTTACTCTATCCAGATTACAAGTTCAGGTTTATACCTGTAATTATTGGGGCCATGGGATATGTAACATGCTGCCTAAATATCAATCATGAGAAATTAGGCTTCTCAAAACCAGAAAGGAGAAAGCTGATTCGATGACTACAGACTCAATACATCAGTGGAACTGTAAAAATCTGTAAAACTTTCCAGAAGTTTAT
>NW_026297715.1:0-281 GCF_001194135.2 Octopus bimaculoides
GTGTGTGTGTGTGTGTAAGCATGTGTGTGAATAATGATAACGGTGGTTATTCAAAACAAGTAAAGTCTGTCATAAAATTATGAAATATATATTACAAAAATACAAATATGAATATAAATATACATGATATACAATACATAAAAGTGTGTATGCATGTGTGCGTATGCACACACACACACACACACACACACACACACACACTTGCACATGTAATACTTGTATACATGTATGTAAGTGTATATATATATATATTTATATATATATATATATATATATATATA
>NW_026297716.1:0-425 GCF_001194135.2 Octopus bimaculoides
ATGACCGCGAGTCCTCTGCCCTAACCACTGGGCCATTGCGCCTCCACAGAAATTGAAAATAAAAGTTCATAAAACATGAAAGAAAATTTAATATTTACTTACGGAAATCAGCGATGTTAAGTTTAAACTTAGGAATAATCTCTCTCGCTCTTTATCGTTCACTTGTTCTCTATCACACATTCAGACACTGGTAGATCTATGCACACACCTACACACACGCACGCACACACATACACACATATGTATACGTACGTGCATACACACATGTCTACTTGGTCTGATCAATAAGTATCCGGATGCAGAATGAAGCCGCTTGGCACAGAGTGACCTTGATCTCTGCTTTGCATCGGCACTAAGTTTTAACGTTCTGGCTTACTTCCACTGTTTACAGCAGTGCTTGGAAGGAAGGTGTGTAGCGTATGATC
>NW_026297717.1:0-382 GCF_001194135.2 Octopus bimaculoides
GGAAAATGTCATTAATACGAAAGCGATTTAATATAGTCACTAATTACAAACATTCTATATGACATCACATGTTAATGGTTGTTGAGAAGACCACAACTATGAAAGAAACTGATACGAACGAACATTGATTTTTGAGATTTTATAAAAATCTCAGACACTTATGAATGATAAGTATGTTAATTACTCTTAACTTAAAATTGTTGTGTCGACTCTATATTCAATATGATTTTCTTCTTTATTACTTATATCATACCATCAAGTTACACATCTTTACTCCAAACTTTGTTAAATTTATGGTGCAAGAACATTAATTCATGTCGGGGAATTTTCTGAATATCTGCACTATTCGCTCTCTTTGGGTATTTGCCATTGAGAGGTTTTC
>NW_026297718.1:0-600 GCF_001194135.2 Octopus bimaculoides
TTAGACTACAGTATATGATGAAGTAAACAGCATGTCTCAGGCCACAGAATCCTTAGTAGTAGTAGTAATATGAGAGTTTGCACTGTAACAGTGCATAACTGCACTAACCATTTGTTGAGAGGATTTCTGTCCCCTGGCGATGACACCTTTGTACTATTCAGGCAACAACCTTCCAACCCACAGGAGTGTTTGGATAGTCATTGCAGGTGCAAATCCTACCTTAACCTCTTTTAGTCAGCTTTTATAACACATAGAGGAAACTGGGACATGCCAGTCCCCACACATTAGACAGAGAAGGTTCGTTAAAAACATGTTAACTAAATCGTCTTAATTAATAAGCACAGTTCCACTAAATGAAACTAAATTACATCAGTTCCTCTGAATGAAACTAAAAATCAAAATGCTGGAATTACTGACCATAAGACAGATAATCTCTGCCAGTAAAATACTCACGTTAACATTTCATGCTGGTGTTTCTCCACCAAATGTAAGAAAAAAATTGGTTAAAATGACCTTTTCCATGGAGAACAAGCTTACAGTGTTGTATGAATGAAGCATGACTTTGATTAATTTGATTAATGATTGAAGAATCTTATTATT
>NW_026297719.1:0-2264 GCF_001194135.2 Octopus bimaculoides
ATTTTATGAAAATTACTGACTGACCTTTTACTTCTGAATTTAAATCCAATATGCCATGTTTTTTGAATCCTTCATAGGAATCAGAAGCACTCATTTGACTGTAACTGAGATTTCTGTTTTGTTTTTTCTAAAGAAACAGAAAATTGATTATTTAGAATTTCTCAATTTCCACTGAGGCAAAAAATGTGTAAGATAACCCTTAACCCTAACCTATCTTCTAAAATTGTAAAAAAAAAAAAATAAAAGATTTATAAATAAAATGAAATATATAGTATAGAATAGAATTATCCGAGAAATTATCTCAAACTAAAATAGTTGAATGGACTGTAAAAAGTGTTTTCTTAATTCCTTTAATTCCATGTGTCCCACAGGGCGCCAACAAGAAATCTTCATGTCACAATTTTTGACAAGGGATTGTAGTTGTCCCCCTTTAAAAAAATATTCCTGACTAATTAATGATTTCCTGTAGACACATTTTGATTGCAATTACTAATTCCCTCAGTTTAGCAAAACATCTCCCTTATAAGTAAACCTTCATTTACAGACACTCTTTAACTATTTGACTTTAACCAAGCTGTGTCCAGTCTCTTCTACAGCTGTAATGGTCTCTGCTTATTCAACATGGTTAGTCCACATGACTCTGTAAGGAGCATAGAGCTGGTTTCTCGGTTTCTCTGGCATATATATATATTCCTCCTTGGATAGGATGCCAGTCCATTGCATAATTACTCATTTTTACCAGCTGAATGGACTGAAGCAACGTGAAATGAAATGTTTCATTCAAGAAACACAATGCATTGCCCAGTCCAGGGATAAAAACCACAATCTTACAGCCATGAGTCTAACACCCTAACCCACTAAGCCACGAATCTCCACTCCTTTCAACATTCTCATTGTATACTTATTTTTCTAATCTAAAACCAGTCACTGCTTCCTATCTTGCCTCACTCCTACCAAATATCAAAAAGATTCTGCAAAGTACTGTACAACAAGGCTGAGCCCTTTGAATTAAAAAATCTACATATGAGCTTCCATGCAGTTCTGTTTCCATGATTTTATCTTAGAAGGCTTGGGTTCGATTTTAGGTTATGGTAGAAGACATTCACCCAAGTTGCTATGCAGCCTTTCCTGGGTTTGGAAAATTTTATCTTAATATGTTGTTTTTTTTGTTTTGTTTTTTTCTGTAGACTTATTCTCTGTTCACTCCCTCTGCGTATTCTATGTACTGTTCATACCATTTTGGTTAGTTTTTGTGATGAGTTGTAGTGTATCTGAGCACTGTATACAATAAGTTCATGATTATAACTGCATTTCAAATTTTATCCATGATTCCTGCCATGTCATGTTCTGGATATTCTTTTAATATCCTCAGAAAAAGGAAGAATTATCTATTCAACACAATGGGACAAGATCATCTAAAACATTTGGCTCTGGTTTCTCTGCAAATGCAGCTTTATGCCAAAATGTTGGCAACATTGTCAGCATATTTAGCTTCAGGATGACAAAGAAGAAGAGATCTCTTATGAGCTTGTTTCACTTCTTCCCTGATGTGTAAGTACCAAAAATGTCATCAAATATTGTCATTTCACAATCGAAATTTTCATTTATGTACCAGCATTGCAGTTTTAGCTTAATTACAATATTAATTAGTCTAATCAACTTTGTCTTTGAGTGTTTTGGAGCAAAAAGTATGGGTTTTGCCCTACTCTTCTGAAAAACTTCTACACAGTGTGTGTATGAATACTACATTTACTTAGTGCTCTTTCCAAATATTTCTTTCCTTTGTATGTAGTTTTGCCCATTTAGAGAGTATGTTGAGCACACAGTGATCATCCAAAGACTGACATTTTCATTCTAGTTATTACCCTTTCAAAAGATTTCCTCACAATATCCTGAATTTAACTTAAGAATCTCTGAGAGAGAGAAAATATAGCTACCTCATTGTAAATAACGGCAAGGCATTTTGTCCAATGTTCAATTAATTCTGTTAAATTATAAACCAAATACTTACTCCAGCATTATTGGCCAGGGAACTTGGTTTTGTACGAGGTCCTCTTGGAACCTTTGTTGGTCTGTTAGCTCCTTCATCATCTGAAGTTTCCAATGTTCTCTTCTGAGAGAAGAAAGGGACATAGCTATCACCTCTGCCCTCATCATTGCTGTCACTGAGGGCACTGCTATCATGACCTGCACCAAGATTAAACTGATCTGCATCGCTTTCAGAATCTGGAAGGTAAAAGGAAGTCATTTATTCCGTGAATCAT
>NW_026297720.1:0-379 GCF_001194135.2 Octopus bimaculoides
ATATATATATATATATATATATATATGTATGTATGTATATATATTTATACATATGCATACACACATAAATGTGTATATATGCACACACATATGTATCTGTATATGTGTGAGTATACATACACACATATGCATATATACACATGTTTATGCACATATACATACATACCAACACACACATAGGCATGTATATTAAACATACATACATGCAAACACATATACACAGAGGTTTGTATATACATACACATGTATGTAAAAGAATCTAGACATATGTAAATATATGATTTATCACATGAAAAATGTTTTATATTATGAAGAAAAAATGCAAAAACAAAAAAAAAACAAATACAATACAACCTACTACAAACAAACAAAAAAACAA
>NW_026297721.1:0-219 GCF_001194135.2 Octopus bimaculoides
GTGTGTGTGTGCATGTATGTATATATGTATTATGAATGTATTTATATGCACACACATACACACAGATATACATGCATACACACATAAATATATATACATATATACAGATATATATGTACATATATATATATGTATATGTATATAGCTATATATACATAAATACATATGTATGTGTGTGTGTGTGTGTGTGAGTGTGTGTGTGGGTGCGTGTGTGTGAGT
>NW_026297723.1:0-261 GCF_001194135.2 Octopus bimaculoides
GATAGGTAAATAGGTAATAGGGACAGACGGGCACAAACACACATATGTACATACAAATGAAGACTGAAACATGACCATATACACACACACTTCATACAAGGATACATATGGAGACACACATCCATACATAACAGACGCACATACATAGCCACACAAACTCATACACAGATAGTCAAACATGCACGCACAAGAAGATAAAGGAACAATTACAAATACACACACAAACACACAAGCACATGGACATGCAGAATACATACATAC
>NW_026297724.1:0-195 GCF_001194135.2 Octopus bimaculoides
TATTCTGCACAATGAACTTGGCAGGATGAAAGTTTCTGTACGGTGGCTGCCGCGTCTTCTTAGACCTGATCAAAAGCGCATGAGGCTGATGACATCACGCGACAATCTGACATTGAGGAGCATCCAGCTGGATTCCTCGTTGTTGTTAGTTCTGGCTGCACTGTCTTCCATTATATATGACTATGTATATCTATA
>NW_026297725.1:0-647 GCF_001194135.2 Octopus bimaculoides
ATAATGTATATAGTTGAAATTTACAAACAAAAAACAAAAGACGAAGACAAGTGTATGAACAAGAAGCAAGATTTCGACCCTTGTGTCTCTAACAGAAAGGATCATAAAGAATATGAAAGGACGGGTTTACCAAGGGGCCGCCTTAGACATTTTCTTCGGGGTAAAGAAACATGGGACTTGCTGCCCTCTTTTGAGTTTCCTGCCTTGATACCGGTTCATCTGGGATCTTGGTTAATAAGAGGTCAAGTTATTTCTTGAAAACATTTACTCCCACTCCATGGAGGTCCCTCAGATATTTTGGCAACAGCTGTGGGCCCTTGAATCCCAAGCTATTGCAGTACATGATCCTCGCTCTAGATGAGGCAGGCAGCTGGGACTTTTAGAACAGTGCAATGACGTCCATTTCGAGGTCTGGTATAGCTCCCTATTTCAAAGTTTGGTGCCAGCCCCTCCAGTATCTTCCATCCTTGTGCCTTTCTTTTCGTTTGTTTCTCCTGCTTTATTTTGCTGCTGTTTTTCCTCCTCCATGCATGTCTTCATCTTTGGTTTCCCCCGGTGAATTTTGGCATTCTTCTTGGACTCCCAGTTGTCCACCAAGGTGTTGGTGTCTCCTTTGTTTTGTTCCTCTCTTTCAGCCTTATCCTGAC
>NW_026297726.1:0-335 GCF_001194135.2 Octopus bimaculoides
ACGAAGACCACCAACAATAGCATTCACAGAAACAGCTGCAGTAGCAATAAAACTTGTTTTGGTGGAATTTCATTGAGATATGGAAATCTTTGTTAGTGAAGTGACAATAGAGGTAAAGGTATGGCTGTGTGGTTAAGAAGCTGGCTTTGCAACCGCGTGGCTGCAGGTTCAACTGTTCAGCATTTTGAAAATGTGTCTTCTACTACAAACCTAAATAAATCAATGCGTTGTGAGTGAATGTGTTAGAGAGAAACCATTTATGAGCCTACACACATATATACATACAATCACACATACACATACATACAGAGGCACATATATACACAGACTCACAT
>NW_026297727.1:0-582 GCF_001194135.2 Octopus bimaculoides
GGTGGTGGTGGTGGTGATGGTGGTGGTGGTGGTGATGGTGGTGGCTGCTCCCGTCTTAATCCCGATCATGGCGGTGGTTGTGTCGGTTGTAGAGGCTGTTGTGGTTCAGTGTGGTGTGGTGTGGTGTGGTGTGGTGTTGTAGCAAGGGTTGTGGTTATACTCCTAGTGGTTTTAGCCAGCAAAATGAAACCATGAAATGCAGTTTTACAACTGTCACTAACGAACTATTGTTTCTTAATGACGAATTCACACAGAAGTGTTTTCGACTGCTGTCACACGCTTTCGTGATCCGAATGAAAGAATTTATTACTCTGCGCAAGATTGCATCGTCTCTTTGATAATATTGCCACACAGTTTTTATTTGTTAACTGTACAAGTGATCACTAAAAAAAGAAAAGACGATATTACTCACAAAAACAAACGCAGAAGCACAAAAATACACAACAGGTACAGCAAATAAAGCAAAGCCGAGTACAATGGAGAAACACACAGGTATTAAGACTTTAAACATACGGATGGAAGCGAATTTGATTACGTGGGCACAAACATACGCTTCAGCAGACTTCTGTGTGTGCGAGTATG
>NW_026297728.1:0-263 GCF_001194135.2 Octopus bimaculoides
ATATATATATATATATTTATAGATATAACGATGTAAATGTACATATAAAGGCTCGTGTGTGAGTACACATATACCTACACGCATTACGCCTGTGTTCTTTTATCTTCCGTGTATCTGTGCGTGTTTACGTATCCGGGCGTGTGTTTCGATCGATAATAATAATAAAAAAAATTATATGATGAACAAACCATACAAAGTCACAAGTTGAGTGACATCTAACAATTTTCTTTTACGCAGCCGGAGAAATATACCTAATGATATAT
>NW_026297729.1:0-366 GCF_001194135.2 Octopus bimaculoides
TATATATACACACTGCATAATAGTGGTATTAGTGATAATTACACCATAGCTGGAAAGTGATTGCTGATGAGAGTAGGGGGAAAAACCCCTACCTTTTACCCTCATAGCTTACAGGTGGCATGACTGAAGAAGGACGACAAAGCTGAAGCCGATGACCAGCACCAAAGGGAGATAATCCCCATTGTTTATATCTATCGTTTTCCTATCAATATTGTAAAGAGGCCTCAGGCCAACAGGTCTTAGGGTCTGAAGATATGCTATAAAGGTACGCTTTATGGAAGGAAACCCAGGGTAACCCTATAAACTGGCCTTCACCAGGAATTTATACACACACACACACACACACACACACACACACACACACAC
>NW_026297730.1:0-672 GCF_001194135.2 Octopus bimaculoides
ATATATATATATATTCATTCACAAGGAGAAACATTCCAATACACTATCATGAAAATGCCATTTATTTGTGTGGATCACAAACAGAACCACTTATCACAATAGTAGACATTGTGGAGGTCAGATTACTTTGTGCTGTTGTTGCATTTTTTCCCAGGCTCACACCCTATTCAACGTGTGTCATTACATAATATGTATTATATAATATATAATGCATATATATATATATACATATATGTATGTTATATACATCTGTCTGTGCATGTATTTGTGTGTGTATATATACATATGTATAAGTATATATATAATTGTATTTATATGTGTGTGTGTGTATATATATATATACATGCATATATATACATATATATATATATGCATACATCATCATCATCATCATCATCGTTTAACGTCCGCTTTCCATGCTAGCATGGGTTGGACGATTTGACTGAGGACTGGTGAAACCGGATGGCAACACCAGGCTCCAGTCCGATTTGGCAGAGTTTCTACAGCTGGATGCCCTTCCTAACGCCAACCACTCAGAGAGTGTAGTGGGTGCTTTTACGTGTCACCCACACGAAAACGGCCACGCATACATGTGTATATAAATGTATATCCGTGTAAAAAAATATTTGTGTTTGTATTTGTGTATATATATATATATATGTATATATATAT
>NW_026297731.1:0-482 GCF_001194135.2 Octopus bimaculoides
ATACATATATATGTTCTATAATTGCGTTAAAAGGAAACTAGGAATTAACCTGGATTGCAGGCAAAGTAAACGCTTAATTGCATTGTGGTGATAATTAAAACAAAGCAATGATTTATACAAAACTAGCCGCGTTTCACCCTCTAAGGATTTGTGAAAGCGGTGGCTATAATCTTCATGAGTTTCCTAAAAATATACTGATGTTGGTTGTAGAGCAGGCGGTTGTAATTGAGAGATTCGTTGGGCTTTTAGTATGTAGGGTCTAAGCTGATTGAATGGTAAAGCAAGTTAGTGCTAATTTCCCTTTTCCTTCACATGCGCGCTCGGGGTGTGTATCTATATATGGGCATTATATATGGGCATTATATATAGGGTTCACGGGAAGGTAAAACAACTAAGATTGTATCATGTGTCGGTAGGATACTGCAGATATGTAGGTACCAAATGAGATTTAAACTGTATATCCGACTATATAGCGTGGGTTA
>NW_026297732.1:0-512 GCF_001194135.2 Octopus bimaculoides
TATCCAGTATACTGCTGGGAGGGTACCCAATTATTGCTACGCTAGTGCTAGGGATATATATATATATATTTATTTATTTCTATAAATAAGGATGAGATCGATATATAAAAATATCGATCTTATCAAGTGGCCAGCATGGGAATAAAAACCATCAAAGGTAACAATTTAAACTGGTCGTGTGCATACATGCATATATATGTATGTATACGTTCGTATATGTATGTATACGTTCGTATATGTATGTATACGTTCGTATATGTAAGTATATCGTATGTTTATATATATATACTTGTATTTATCTGCTTTTCTGAGTATATTCCACTGATGAAGGCAGACCATTTTTTATACAGAGCCAGAAATCCAGGATCTGGAATTATCCAGTAATTTTTTGCTAGTTTATTTTGTCTTCGTCTTCGCTCTTTGTGCCATATGAACATTTATTGTGGTTTAGAGTCAAGATTCGACTGCTATTTATCAGCGTGTCGGTATCTCTTAGATACCGTATATTATTA
>NW_026297733.1:0-242 GCF_001194135.2 Octopus bimaculoides
CCGAAAACCAGAAAATCTTAGCAATTTCAAAGGGAATGAACAAATAAAAAAACTTTTACCTTGTTACAAGAAAAAACACTGCAGTCTGTCGGTCTCCATCAAGGAGAGAGCTGTCTTCCACATAGCCAATTGTAGGTTCTGCCAGAGTAGAAAGCCCATACAGACTCTTCAAATATGCTCCAAAGAAAGAAGTTAGATACTTTGTATGTACTGAAGTCTTGTAAATGTTTTATAATCAGTAT
>NW_026297734.1:0-291 GCF_001194135.2 Octopus bimaculoides
TGCTAATGACGTCTTTTGGGGCAGAAACTCGAGATGGCAGCTGTTTCATTACCTTTCTAACAATAAAAACACATTTTTACTATAACAGCATCATCACTTTGGAGAATTTTAGTTCCAATAAATTAACACACATAGGGTAAGGTATATTGTAAGGTATATTGCTTCGCTTATATATGAATGTGGGTGTGCGCGTGTGTATATGTATATATATACATATGTGTGTGTATGTATGCATTTATACGCGCATATATGTATACATATATACGTACAAAATTGTATCTATGTATATAT
>NW_026297735.1:0-214 GCF_001194135.2 Octopus bimaculoides
TCCAGTATGTAGTAGTCCTATAAGCTCTTCATCCTCTTTGCGATATAACTTTAAATCCTCCATATGAAATAGATTGCTTATTTTCCCGTTGTCAATTTTATAGTCATACCCTGTTCTATTCACTTCACTTGAGAGTGGTATTAGTGCTATGCAGAAAATTAGTAGTGAAAGTGAGTCACCTTGGAAAATGCCACAGTTTATGCTAATATTGTTT
>NW_026297736.1:0-235 GCF_001194135.2 Octopus bimaculoides
TACCTGGTTTTGAGTTCAGTTCCGCTGTGCAGTACTTTGAACAAATGTTTGTTTGTTTTTTTCCTTTGCATTATAGCCAGCCCCCAGGTAGACTAGTACCTCGTAAATGAATTTGGTAGATGGAAACCGTGAGGAAACCCGTCATATGTATGTGTGTATGTGTGTGTGAGCAGGTGTGTCTCTGTGTTAGTGCTGGCCTCCATCCACGCCCTTGACAACCGGTGTTAGTTTGTTT
>NW_026297737.1:0-278 GCF_001194135.2 Octopus bimaculoides
ACGAAGAGAGAGAGAGAGAGAGAGAGAGAGACGGCAGATAGAAAGAATGAGAGAAAGAGAGATAGAGAGAGGAAGAGAGAAAGATTGGCAAGTGGAGAGTGTGGAGAAAAAAAAGCACAGAGAAAGAGAGAGAGAGAGCAGATAGAAAGAATGAGAGAAAGAAAAAGCAGAGAGAGGGAGAGAGAAAAAGAGAAAGAGAGAGAGAAAGAATAGCAAGAGGAGAGTGTGGAGAAAAAAGCAGAGAGAGAGAGAGAGAGAGAGAGAGAGAGAGAGAGAGA
>NW_026297737.1:388-634 GCF_001194135.2 Octopus bimaculoides
GAGAGAGAGAGAGAGAGAGAGAGAGAGAGAGAGAGAGATGGAGAGTGGAGAAAGGTGAAGAATAACTAACAGAATGGAAGTGTGCCATGAAAGAATTGCGTTTGATCTCCCGCCGCCCATCATCTCACATAACATTGCCATAAACAAACATGTTCCAGATTAAAAGATAGACATAAGAGGGGAAATAAGTGAAGGACGACACCATCACTGCTGCTGCTGCTGAAAACGAGAGAGAGACAGAGAGAG
>NW_026297738.1:0-523 GCF_001194135.2 Octopus bimaculoides
TATGAGCGATAGTGGTGTCAATTAGACCCAAGGGTTTCAGGTAATGTTGAGTAAGTGCTATGAATAGATGATAGTTAAGCTCTAGGTTCGGTGGTTATGCGAATAAGGGGCCCAATGTAGGTCATATTTCAGCGTTTGTATATAAGGATTTACTTTCCGTAATGAGATATAAAAAAAAACCCAACGCTGTGTATAATATAGAACATTTATAAATAGAATACAATTAAACCTTGGGAGAGGCATTATGCCAGTAATAAACACATGCACTGGTTCAGTCCTTTATTAATTTATATAGTTTTTTGTTAAATTATTTCATTGCACTCTTGCAATCTCTTCAGTAACTTGTCTCTCCACTTCCATTTATTTTGAATGTATGATCTGGCGTTGTTTTGGCGTTGTTTTGGCGTTGTTTCGAAACTGTTTGGTATGAGCATGTGAGTGTGCAAGCTCATATGTGTGCACGCTCATATGTTTGCACGCAGTTATGTGTTCGTGCTTATATGTAAGTATGTGCGTCCATATG
>NW_026297739.1:0-411 GCF_001194135.2 Octopus bimaculoides
ATATATATATATATATATATATATATATATATATGCATTCATGCACTCATACACACACAAACAAACACACACACGTGCACACACGCACATACATACATACATACATACATACATACATATACATCAACAAATAAACTAACAGATATGTGGGAGGCGGCTGTGAAGGTGGGTGGATTGTTATTTTTGGAAATCAGTTGCTTGCAGTGTTATGTTACGTGAAGAGGTTTTGCTACTCTTCATACGAAAACTACCTCATTTCATGTGGAATGCATGGAAAGCATCCTTCTTATAGAAATCTTCCCTGCGGCCGCAGTCCTTCTCCTCCTTCTCAAAACTCTGTACAGGCGTGCTAATTGATGCCTGGAGCTAGCTTTATTACTACAGCTACCATATATATATATATATATACAT
>NW_026297740.1:0-410 GCF_001194135.2 Octopus bimaculoides
GAGAGAGAGAGAGAGAGAAAACAGATATAGATGTATGTATGTATGTGAGTGTGTATTCATCTGACAAATACCCGTATATCAGAAACCACATCACATAAAATCCTGATGTGTTAAAACCAAACCCGACCCCTACAGAATACGTCACAATTAACAAATGAACATTTTGATCGGTTTTATATATGAAAAGGAGATAATCTCGAGACTCTCCAAAGGTGACATACCATTCAGGAAAGAGACAGGTTTGTTGTCTGGTGATAAGAGAAGATAGTTGTATAAACGTGTTTCTGCCTTAATAAGCGTCATCGGCCTCAGTTAACGCATATATGGCTGAGTACTCTACAGACACGTGTACACACATGAATACATACATGCATGCATACATATATACATACATACATACATGCACACAT
>NW_026297740.1:523-629 GCF_001194135.2 Octopus bimaculoides
CACACATACATACATTCATGCACACATACATATATGCATGCATACACACATACATACGTTCACACATACATACGTACACACATATATACATACACACATACATATA
>NW_026297740.1:701-822 GCF_001194135.2 Octopus bimaculoides
CATACATACATGCATACATGCATAATACATACATGCAGACATATATACATATATGCACACCTACATACATGCATGCACATATAAATGCATACATACATGCATACTTACAATTACAGTTTGC
>NW_026297741.1:0-298 GCF_001194135.2 Octopus bimaculoides
AGATAGATAGATAGATAGATAGATAGATAGATACTAATATTAATGTATATGTATCAAGCATATTCGCTCATGCACAAAAGATTACATTAAGCTATATGTAAGCATTGAGCTTTCTGTGTACAAGAAAATAATATATCGACGTAAATACAAATGTAGTGACAGACAGACACGTGTCTACACACACCCGTGTGTGTGTGTGTGTTTGTGTGTGTGTTTAGACAGAAATATACATTCATACATAAGCACACACACACACACACACACACACACATACGCACACACACACACATACGCACAC
>NW_026297742.1:0-289 GCF_001194135.2 Octopus bimaculoides
CACCTTGGGCAAGTGTTTTCTACTATAGCCTCGGGCCAACCAAAGCCTTGAGAGTGGATTTGGCAGAAACTAGCTTCTTAACCTCCATCTACACCTGTACCTATACGTGTGTGTGTATGTGTATATATACATATATATGTGTATATATAGTAATCCCTCGCCATATTACAGTTCATCTATCGTGATTTATTATTTAAGCTTACGTCGATTCCTCCATGGTGTTGTTTTGCGTTTATAATAAAATAAATATATACAAATTATTTAAAAAAAAAAAAAAATATACAGTACA
>NW_026297743.1:0-274 GCF_001194135.2 Octopus bimaculoides
GAATCTAATGCTCTTAGCTTAGTATTTCCTTGGGGCTGGCCAGATTGGAGTAATATCGAGAATAACCAGCCAAAATTGCAAAGATAATCTGGATTTCAACTGAAGAGAGAAAACTCTGAATGACATGTCCGTGTTCTCTTTGTGTCGTCTATCTGTATGTTTTGTCCCTTTCTTGTATCACCTAACTGCCTAGATGTGCTGCGTTAGCGTTCATTAGAATTAATTCGCATGAAAATATGGCGTAAAGAAAAGTAATAGAATAAAGAGATATATA
>NW_026297744.1:0-316 GCF_001194135.2 Octopus bimaculoides
ATACTTGATGTATACATGCATTTACATTAATATGCACACGCATATACAAATTTGTGTGTGTATGTATATACACACATACATAAATGTATGTATGTATGTATTTATATATATATATATATATATATACATGCATATCTGGGTACAGGACGACATCAGCGGTGCAAATAACATGAAATATGTAAACAAACGGGGGAAGAACGTTGTGAAATACGTGAACAAGAAAAATGGAAAACAGGACAAGTAAACAAAGAGAAGAGACCCTTTAGCAGTTGTCGGCTGTCTATCTACTCTTCATTTCGAGCATTCAACGACAATA
>NW_026297745.1:0-263 GCF_001194135.2 Octopus bimaculoides
GTCAAGCGTTGAAGACAATGGTTAGGGAAAGGAGAAACACTGGCACCCCAAGCTAAAGAAGGTCTTCATCCACATAAGGTGTTGTTATCTGTTAGGTGGGATATGAAAGGTTTAGTCCACTTTGAACTTTTAAACTCAAACCAAATGATAACAAAGGAGATCTTCTGTGAGCAGCTTGGGCGGCTTAAGTCAGTGCTAGAAGAAAAAATGACCAAGGTGTTCTTCCATCAGGATAATGCTTGGCCACATACAGTAAGGATGAC
>NW_026297746.1:0-312 GCF_001194135.2 Octopus bimaculoides
TACGAAGGTCTTGCCTCACCACCTCAGCCCAGGTCTTCCTGGGCCTAAAACACATATATACACATATATATATATATAGATAGATAGATAGATATAGATAGGGATATACATACACACACATAAATATCAAACAATGAGAATGAGTGCTCAACACCGCAAAATGGAGATGAATACCAATGTTCCATGTGATAAGCTTGATAATTGTTAAGGGGATCCTTATGATGAAACCAATGGTAGCCTTAACCCACAAATAAACACTATATCATGTGATCACGTGACTGACCAGGCTATTAGATGTTGCTACACATCACT
>NW_026297747.1:0-521 GCF_001194135.2 Octopus bimaculoides
GTGTGTGTGTGTGTGTGTGTGTGTGTGTGTATATATAGAGAGAGAGATGAAATTTACAGAATAACAAAAGACGAAGACAGGTGTATGAACAACAAACAGGTGTATCAATTTGACGCTCGGGGAAGTGAGTAAGTCTTTTACGTTTCGAGCCTACGCTCTTCAACAGAAAGGAATAAGAGAAAATAAATAGAGGAAGAATAAAAAAAAAACTTGTGGGTTTAGCAGTCAAGCATGACGACTGGTTGGAAAAAATGGTTTGACAGGAGAGATAGAAAAGAAGGGAAGATAATAAAGTATTGATGTTTGTTTGCTCATACACGAAACACTCGGTGCTTGAGTCACTTACTAACCTCTGCCAATTAAACAAAATATGTGTGTGTGTGTGAATTATTTGCGCTACTGATGTTTATTTGATATGTACACAGGCACCAGCGCATGCACACACACATAACTGCATATAAATATACATACACATTTTTATAATTATACACATATGCTCGTGTTTGTACGTGTATATATAT
>NW_026297748.1:0-416 GCF_001194135.2 Octopus bimaculoides
ATATATATATGCATATATATATGTGTGTGTGTATCTTTGTGTTTGTATATGTCTTTGTGAGTAGATAGATAGATAGATGGATAGATACATACATACACATCTTCACGCGCCCAAACATATCTCTCTCTATATATATATATATGTATATATATACATATATATACATATACATACATATACATATGTACGTATATATATATACATATACATATATGTATGTATACATATACATATATGTATGTATATATATACATATATACATACATATACATATGTACGTATATATACATATGTATATGTATATATACGTACATATGTATATGTATATATACGTACATATGTATATGTACGTATATATACATATACATATATACGTATATATACATATACATATGTACGTATATATATATATATAT
>NW_026297749.1:0-579 GCF_001194135.2 Octopus bimaculoides
TGATGATGATGATGATGATGATGATGATGATGACGATGATGATAATGATGTTAGTGATGATGATGATGATGATGATTCTTAGCTATTTTTAACAGATTACGCAACCAAACAATGCTAATAGGATGGGAAAAATAAACCACAAATACATAACAGAATAGATTCGCTTGAACATTATTGATTGATTTTCGTTCGAAATTTTATATTCAAAATTTCTCACTTGAACACATCGATTATACGCAGGCATATAAACTACATATGAACAACTCATGCATATATATATCCACGTGCGTACACACATGCATGCATGTCTACTTACATACGTATGCACATACATATGCGTTAATACATGCATACGTGCATATCTACAGATATGCACATATGCGTACGTTCATACAGACCTAGATACATATATGTATACAGATATGTACAACCATATATACATTAATGCATGTGTACACACATACGTACACACGTACATTTATAAACATATATGCATGCTTGCATACATAATGCCTACGTACCTACCTACTTACATACATACATCATACGTACATACATACATACATACATACATACATG
>NW_026297750.1:0-441 GCF_001194135.2 Octopus bimaculoides
AGAACGCAAATCATCCGGACAGTTTGGTGATACAGAAATGGGACAATAAAACATCCAAATAGACGATACAGAGAAAACAAAGATGGGTCATTCGGAGTTTTCTTTCCTCGGTAGAATACCAGATTATCTTCGCAATTTCGGCTGATTATACTCGAGATTGCTCCAGTCTGGCCAGTCCCAAGGAAAAACTAAGCTAAGAGCATTAGATTGTGACTTTGCGTCTGTGCTTGTCCCCCAACTCATCATGGCTTAACAACTAGGGTCGGTGTATCTACCACCCCGTAACGTAGCGGTTCAGTTAACAGTCAACGATAGAATAAGTACTAGGCTTTAAAAATAACTCCTGGCGTCCATTTATTAGACTAAAACCCATCAAGTCTGTGCTCCAGAAGAGCCGCAGTTAAATGGCTGAAATAAGTAAAACAATTCAAGAATATATAT
>NW_026297752.1:0-246 GCF_001194135.2 Octopus bimaculoides
CACACACATGTATATGCATATTTAGATGTGCGGATGTTTGTATACATATACATGAATATATTTAAATACACATGCATTTAACTCTTTGCATTGATGCACATGCATATACATACACATCTCTATATACGTATATATATACATATGTACAGATATATATACATATATACTATACATAAATATACATCCTTACATTATACGTTTGTGTGTGCACATGTGTGTGTGTGAGAGAGAAAGAGTCTGTGTGTG
>NW_026297753.1:0-1118 GCF_001194135.2 Octopus bimaculoides
TTATTATTATTATTATTATTATTATTATTATTATTATTATTATAATTTCTGGTTCACAATTTTCTCGACTACATGTCGTGTGAAGGATAGTGTTCATGAATTCTTTTCATTTAAACGTTGAAATTAACGAAGAGTTTAGAGGGATTTGTAAAATAAATTATTTCTTATTTCATTTTCAACTTCTTTAGACTGTAACAAAAATAATCTTGCGTAAAATTATGGCGAGACGTTTTAATTTAAACAGGAGCACTTACAAATGACAGAGAATATATAAAAATAACTACTGTTCCAAGATAATTAGATACATTTTCTGATAATGAACAACAAAATTGATTCAATCATTTCTTGTATGTCTAATACGTGTTTTATTGACACTGAATACACGGAAGGCAAACAAAAACGTTGTGATATAAGGTGAGATCTGGTTAGGTTTTAGTTAGAAATAAAATAGTAATTGGTCCACATTAAGTGGGTCATATTTATTACTCCCAAAGTGGGCATAATAATGATGACTTATTTCGAAGGGAAATTATAAAAAGTTTTCGCCGTTTCTCATTTCTCAGATATAATCGAAAGCGTAAATTATTGCAGTGGTAGAATCAAGAAGCCAGACAACAGGGAGGTAACCCTTCCAAACTCTACGGAAATTAATATTTCTGTCTCCCAAAAAGATAAATCTATCCATAAATACAAAACGCCCCGAAATTTAACAACTGCCAAATTCAAAGCGGACACAATTTTAACACCTTTAAGGAATACGGAAATTAGGGATCATCGTCCGTTTCCTTTTTTTTTTTACCGCATCTAACACCTCGTGAAACAACTGAATTTTAATATGATTCCTTTTGGACAAGAGTGGAATAAAATTTGCATCATGCCATGGCACATGTACAGTTTGTCAGATAATTATCATTACATATCTACGTTCACGATAATATATATAAGCAGGGCAGTGACACGAAATACACACACACACACACACATATATATATACCCCCAAATTCTGAGCGAGTTCTCCACTAATCTTGGAAGTTATTTCTTCAAATCTTCAGTTTCATAAAGTTATAGAATTTCAAAGTTTTAGGATTTTAAAATCTAATGGTTTAAGGGAGATGGAG
>NW_026297755.1:0-540 GCF_001194135.2 Octopus bimaculoides
AACAACCCAAGCATTGAATGGTGCTTATTTCTTGCCACCAGCACAGAAACCAGTCAGGCAATGTGAGCTGGATGAAATATACAAGTGGGCTGAAAAGAATAGCATGCAGTTTAATGCTGAAAAATTTCAAGCCTTGTGCTATCAGCATGCAAAACTAAATGCAATACAAATAAAATACACTGAACCTGGAAGGACTGCAATCCCAGAAACACAGTCAGTGCGAGACCTGGGTGTTTACATGAGTAATGATGCATCCTTCCATTTGCATGTTGCTAAGTTGGTAATGAAATGCAGACGGCTGACCAGATAGATTCTTAGAACTTTTAGAACAAGAAATTGGGAAACCATGAAGATCTTCTGGAGGACACTTGTCCTAAGCCACTTTGACGATTGCTCTCAGCTATGGTCACCAATCAGCGTCAAATTAATTGCAGAACATGAGGCGTAGGAGTGGCTGTGTGGTAAGTAACTTGCTCACCAACCACATGGTTTCGGGGTTCAGTCCCACTGCGTGGCATCTTGGGCAAGTGTCTTCTACTA
>NW_026297756.1:0-1037 GCF_001194135.2 Octopus bimaculoides
AGCATGGAAAGCGGACATTAAACGACGATGATGATGATGATGATATATATCTATATATTTAGGTTGTTGGCCCTTCGTCGCTTATGACGTCGAGGGTTGCAGTTGATCCGATCGACGGAACAGCCTGCTCATGAAATTTATGTGCAAGTGGCTGAGCACTCCACAGACTTGTATCCTTAACGAATTTCTCAGGGATATTCAGCGTGACACAGTGTGACAAGGCTGACCCATTGAATTACAGGCACAAGAGAAACAGGAAGTAAGAGTGAGAGAAAGTTGTGGTGGAAGAGTACAGCAGGGTTCACCAAGATCCCCTGCCGGAGCCTCGTGGAGCTTTAGGTGTTTTCGCTCAATAAACACGCACAACGCCCGGTCTCAGAATCGAAACCGCAAGTCCGCTGCCCTAATCACTGGGCCATTGCGTCTCCACATATATTCATATATATAAATATATTTATGTATACTCATATATATTTATATATATATATATATTTTTCATTTTCATTTTCTCTAGTTTTAGCTCAAGAGTTGTGGCCATGTTGGGGCACCGCCATTTGGTGTTGCTACATAATTTTACTTCAGGAATTGACATTTGGTGCATGAGAGAGTTTGATGCAGCTGCCCTCATCTGCACCTCCTGCCGCAAAGTTGGTTCATCTGGGACACTTGACAGGAAGAGGACCATATATATATATAAAATTTAATAAATGGAGTAATACGCATATGTTAAATGAATTCATTTATTTCCAACATATCTTTCGAAGATTACAAATGGTTCCTTCCAAAGGAATGAGTGATGTTGATAAAGATGTAATCTTCTCTTCAGGGAAATTCATAAGAGCCAACTTAACCGTAAGACATTTTAAGCGAATGTGACAACTGCATGCAGAGAAGATTGCTACATATCTTATTTGAAAAAACCGTTCGAAAATGCAACGCTACGAGACAGTACGTTGGACAAGGAGGGAAGAAAAGAAGGAAAACAGAAATTTAGAATGGGAAGTCAATAAAATGATTTAAAACCAGATTAAAAATGG
>NW_026297757.1:0-441 GCF_001194135.2 Octopus bimaculoides
AAAAAAAAAAAAAAAAAAAGACAGAAAATGTTCTCCAAAACGAAACAATTAATGGATGTTCGAGAGACAGAGAAGAAAACAAACAGGACTGTGGCATACAAACGAACTGGAATAAATAAACGAACAAAATAAAGTCTTAGGGCCAGACAGGAGACGTAGATAGTGAATGCTGGGAAAATATCAAGAAGGATTTAGCACAAAGACAACGAAGGGTGAATAGAGCGGGAGACGAGAAAATGCAACGGCTTGGTAAGCAAAGCGGTCGCGAAAAGGAAGAGGTAAGACAATGACCACAGGTCATATATCAGTAGGAGAGGAAAAATGGTAGAGGACAGAAAGAAACACAGAGAGGGAAGGAAAAAGAACGTGATAGATAGCAACATAGAAGGAAGGGGAGAAAGAAGGAGAGAGAGAGAGAGAGAGAGAGAGAGAGAGAGAGAG
>NW_026297758.1:0-676 GCF_001194135.2 Octopus bimaculoides
GTAGGGGCAACAATCTTAACACACTTGAATGTTTGAATGTTGTCAGGTCGGAAGTGAGAACGGGTGAAGCATGCCTAAAAAGCGAACACGACAACCTCCCTCTTCTTTTCAGGTGCTGAATAACATCTCTTCTCCCCAAGCCTCACCCCACATTCCCTTCCCAGTTTTCAGAGTTGGCACTGTCAATGTAGGCGCACTGAAAGGTAGGTCTAGTGAGATTGTACAGATGCTTAAAATGAGATGGGTTGATGTAAGCTGCATACAAGAAATAAGATGGAGAGGAGCTTCAGGCAACGCACATAGGTATAAAGTTTTCTGGCAAGGTAACATGAAAGGAGTTGGGGGTGTAGGCATACTCCTTGTGGAGAAATGGGTGGATAAGGTCATAGAGGTTGTCAGGGTATGTGATAGAGTGCTTAAGTTCAGGATAGTCCCTCAGAACAGCACAGCTACAATTTTCCCTGCCTATGTCCCACAAGCAGGGCTACCAAATGATCAGAAGGACCATTTTTATGATACCTTTCTCAAAGATGTGTGGCAATGACCTCATCTTAGAGGCTGGAGATTTAAATGGGCATGTTGGGCGGAAATCCCCTCAAGTTTGAGAATCTTTTATTCACTTCTGTAAGAATGCATTATTTCAGCCTGGCTGTGTTTGTAGATAGTTGAAAAGAAT
>NW_026297759.1:0-290 GCF_001194135.2 Octopus bimaculoides
TGTGTGTGTGTGTGTGTGTATATACGTATGTGTGTATACATAAGTAAATGTACAACACTCTCCAACGACCTACATCATCTCAAAAATACATATATAGCATATATATTTGTATATATAAATATAAGTGTATATGTGTGTATATATATGGAGAATTAACAACAAAAAAAAGACAAGACAGGTGGTGTAGACAATAAACAGAAGTATTAGTTTAATGCGCGGGAAGTGAAAAGTCTTTAACGCTTCGAACCTACGCTCTTCCGCAGAAAGGAACACAGAAAGAAACAAGGAGA
>NW_026297760.1:0-394 GCF_001194135.2 Octopus bimaculoides
GGGGGTGGAGTGGGACGCGTTATGTCGCTGCCTTCACAGCAGACGACAGCGTAAATTTGAACAAAACTTTTTTGAAGATAAACAGAAATTGGAAAATTTAACAAAGGAAACATCGAAACCGCTTCCAACAACCACATAAAAAAAAACAGCAACAATATCAAGAACAACAGCAAACACATAAACCACAACTACAACACATTTCACAACCACTTCAACAACAACAACAGCAACATCAACAACAATGAAAGCATCATCATCATCAATAACAAGAAAACACACAAACAGCAACAACCATAACAAGAAAAACAAGAAAACAACTCAAGCTGTATGCAAAATTATCCATCAACTTCATTATGGTAAATATGGTCAACAGGAAGCTTGGTATGTGTCACAG
>NW_026297761.1:0-545 GCF_001194135.2 Octopus bimaculoides
TTTAAGACGACTGAAACATGGTTTGAGCTGAATGAGTGCTCAACTCGACAGGAAAGGGGTCTTCATTTGGCAAAAGCTTGGCTCGACAATTGTCTAATTCAATTCAATAAAATAATGAAGTTGGCTCGAAACTTTTTTCGAGCAATTTGGGTTGTCTTGTCTTTTTAATGGTACCTATTTTATTCCTCCACTTCCTGTTTGATAAACCAGAGAAGATACGAATTCAACTTTGATGTGGTTTCAACATAACTAAACATTAAATCTACCCGGGGAGTTCTACCTACTTTGCCATTCACCGGCCATCTTACACAAATTATTAACGATGCATTTACTGAAAAATAGCTTGTGTGTGTTGTTCTTTATCTCAACTCAGGACGCAATGGACAGATTTGTTGAAACGAAGAAGGAGGAGGAGGAGGAGGTCTCTAAATATATTCACATGGCTCTTTAATTAAAATAGAAATATATATATATATATATACATACACATAATAACACCACTCTCTCTCTCTCTCTCTCTATATATATATATATATATATATATA
>NW_026297762.1:0-257 GCF_001194135.2 Octopus bimaculoides
TATATGTATATATTCATGTAAAATAAAATGAGACAACAAAGCCAAGGTTGTGTGGAATTTATTGGACATTCATAAAGAGAAAGGTAGTCTTACAGCTGGTTCTGGGATATTTAGTGCGTCCCTTCATGAGACACGATATGAGCAAGAGTTAACTACAGGGAAATAGTATAGTTCAATATAAGGAGTTACTTTGGAAAAGCATGTATATAGGAAGTAAAAATAAAAATATATGTATATAGATATGTGTGTATATATAT
>NW_026297763.1:198-953 GCF_001194135.2 Octopus bimaculoides
CACACACGCACACACAAACATACACACACACACACACACACATACGCACACATACACACACATACACACATTCACACACAAACTCTCTTTTACATATATATATATTCATACAAACATATATCCATATATGCTTATATATATTGCATGCATTCTGTAAATACATACTGTAAATAAAATATTGGAAATATTAAAACTTCTCTTAAATCCAACAAGTAATTTTTATGTTTTTCATGACTGAATTCCATCGATGGAATTTTGCATCTCTAGTCACAAATCAGCCTCTTCTTCATAAAGGGAATTCAAAGAATTGTATAAGAAAGGGAACATAAATAATACCTGTGAGTGCTTTTAAGATATTCTTACCTACATATCTTCTCTTTACTATCCTTGGCTTGTGACAAGTATCTAAATTTCGACAGGCAAGTCTCTTCTTGTTCCTCAGAACACGTGTCAGAATCCTCGGTACCTACAGAATCATTAGTGTTCAAAGGAAAAAAATTCATTAAGTGGTTGAAGAATTTGATTCAAATTGATAAGTAATATCAAAAAAGAAATCATATCAAAATTCCAAAGCTATTATAAAATAATAAAAAAAAATAATCAGGTAGGGCAGAACACCATAGAAAAGGAATAAAATAGCTTAATTACTTAATATATATATAATATATAATTAAGATTCAATTGAAGTAGGTACTTAAATTCAGACACCAAGCCAGATTGGTATAGTCCACACAGCTCGAAGGTAGGTGAAGAAA
>NW_026297764.1:0-218 GCF_001194135.2 Octopus bimaculoides
CTATTTCAGTATTACGTGTCAAAAGTGAAACAATAACATCACTCTACTGTTATGTCAGATACTTTCACTCTAACACTGAAACTATTAAAGTGGGACTATACTCTCACATATATACAGGCATACTATAAGACCCAAGTTAAAAACATTCCCAACAACTCAACTTCTCTTGTTGACATTAACACCCCACCCCCAATAGGGGCCTTCATTCCCACATTTTA
>NW_026297765.1:0-243 GCF_001194135.2 Octopus bimaculoides
CAAAAGGCAAACACAAACAAAGCAGGGAGATTCACATCTCCCGAAAATACATCTAACACCAATAGTAATATGCAAAAAACAATGCTAACAGCAATAGACAGTACAAACACAGAGTTAATGAATTACATCAACTCTAAAACAAACATCACAAATAACGACACCAAAACAAACAACCACCCACACACAACACCGCCAAAAGCACATTAAAATTTATCATGTATCACCAGCATTGCACCACAAAAT
>NW_026297766.1:0-238 GCF_001194135.2 Octopus bimaculoides
CTACTACTACTACTACTACTACAACAATAGCACGAACCTATAATAATAATAATAATAATAATGAGAAGACGAAGAAGAAAAACAACAACAACAAAACTAATGACAGCTATAACGAAAATAAACAAACTAAATCGCTTATATCATGATCATAATTAATAATTAATAATAAAAAAAATAATAAAATAAGAGGAAAAAGGAGAAAAGGAAAAACAGTAAAAGAGGAAAGCAGATGCAGAAT
>NW_026297767.1:0-323 GCF_001194135.2 Octopus bimaculoides
GAGAGAGAGAGACGCCATCATGAATCTACGGATAGACAGGTTTTCTTAATAACATTATCCTGAATATCCATCTATAAAAAATATGGCACGAAAAAACAAACAACAACAAACAACAAAAACACCGCCAACAACAACAGTATTACCTACAGTAACAACAATAATATTAATAATGCTAATAAGAATAATAAATAGATAAATTGTAAAAAAAAAAATATATATAATATGCATTGAGTAAACAAACAGGAAAAAAACAATAAAAAGTTAATAAGTTGTGTAAATATAAATACCAAACGCCACACACACACACGCACACACAAACACAT
>NW_026297768.1:0-274 GCF_001194135.2 Octopus bimaculoides
ATCATTCAACCATGGTAGTGGTTGAATATATTCTTAAGTCCACCATTTCACCAATAGCAGCAGCTTCCAAGCTTCACCACTAATTCAGTTCTCAACTAAATTGCAAATTGTTAACAGTTTTAAAGAAGACACCTCCTCAGCTACACTTTGGCATAAATAGTTTGAGATTTGGTTCAGTAGAAAAAAGTTACATCAAATATAATCAATATAATCGACTTAATCTTTTTGTCTGTCCTTGTTTATCCCCTCTATGTTTAGCCCCTTGTGGGCAATA
>NW_026297769.1:0-664 GCF_001194135.2 Octopus bimaculoides
ATTATTATTATTATTATTATTATTTTTATTATTATTATTATTTTTATTAAGGCAGTGAGCTGGAAGAATCGTTAGCATGCTAGGCTAAAAAATAACGGCATTTTGTCCAGGCTTTAATAAAAAAAAAAATAAGTAATGGGGTTGATTCCTTCAAGTAAAATTCTTCAAGGTGGTGCCCCAGCATGGCCACAGTCTAATGACTGAAACAAATGTTTCCAGAGGTGAATTATTCAAACCTCAAAGAATTCCTCTCAACACATGGGTATGATACTCCACCGCTACTTCCATCCATGATCAGAGATGGACATATTGTCAGCCATTAAGGGACATGCTCAACTGGTTATGGTCAAATAACTGACAGGCAAATCTGTGCTATTGAGCAGAATATTTGCTGTAGTCCATCTTTTTACACCAAGACAAGACATTTATGTGTCAAGACTTCCAATCAGTTAAGATCAAAAGCCATGAGATCCATTGCCTGGTACTGCATTATTATTATTGTTGTTGTTAAGGTGGTGAGCTGGCCGAATCGTTCGCTCACCAGTTGAAATGCTTAGCAGTATTTCACCCATCGCTACGTCCTGAGTTCAAATTCTGCCGAGGTCAACTTTACTTTTCATCCTTTCAGGGTCGATAAAATAAGTACCAGTTAAACATTGGGGTC
>NW_026297770.1:0-418 GCF_001194135.2 Octopus bimaculoides
CTCCATTGTTTTGAAGATACTGGTATGAATTTGAAAAATGGCTGCTTAAAGTTGATGGTGGTGATGTGATAGCAGCGGCTTTTCCGGTGGTAGCGACAGTAGCGAGATGCCGGTGGCAGCGGTGGTGGCGGCGGCGGTAGTGGTGATGGCAGTGATGGTGGTTATGGTGGTGGTTGCGGTAGTGGTGGTGGTGGTGTTGATGCTGTTGATGCTGATGGTGGCACACACATACCACACACACACACACACACATATACAAATTCCGTCGAGGCGGACTTTGCGTTTCATCCTTTCGGTTAAAACTAAGTACCAGTGAAACACTGGGTCGATGTAATTCGACTAGTCCTCTCTCCACAAAATTTCAGGCTTTGCGCCTATAGTAGAAACGATTATTATTATTATTATTATTATTATTATT
>NW_026297771.1:0-303 GCF_001194135.2 Octopus bimaculoides
AATAATAATAATAATAATAATAATAATAATAATGATGATGATAATTGGGAACAGGATGAGAAAGCATCAAGAGGAATATAAAGGAGATTGGAATAGAGTGCCCAGTAGAACTGTTACAAAAGGTTTGCCTCCTTGGCACGGCCAGAATAATCAGGAAAGTATTAGATAACTGAAAAGAACGGATAGCATGGTACCATTGGTTAGAGGTAGTAAGCCCACTATGTATACAAGTCTCCAGGAGCTCTAACAAAACCTCGAGGTCGTTAGAGTAAGTGACAGAGTACTTAAGATCAGACTAGTGCT
>NW_026297772.1:0-564 GCF_001194135.2 Octopus bimaculoides
TATATTATATGCAGAGAGAGTGAGGGAGCAAGGCACACACATACATACAAACACACATGCACATCTATTTAGGAATGAGCTACACAACAGTATAAAAAACACAGAATCATAGAGAACTCAGTACAAAACTGTAGAGTAGGTTTTGAATTTATTTTATATTAAAATTACATCGATTATAACTATTATGTTTTACTGATTTTCAGGCAATTACTGTAATAAATGAAGCATGAAACATAAAAAAAAAAATAAAATAATGAATAAGCATATTAACAATAGAACAGTTTTTTATATAGTCAGATTATTGTATGATTCTCTCAGCTGGTCGTTCATTTGTCTTCGTGATATATGACAACAAAAATAGCAAAAATTTTATTTATGATAACTGGATAAAAACTGTTGTTTTTCTCAGTGTGTTGGTGATTGTGCTATGTGAGACTCCTCAGTTTTTATCTCTTACATAATTCCAAATATTTTTAATAGATAGCTTTGTTTACAATGACGAAATAATATATATTTTGAATGTTTGTTGAAGATGAGACCTTTATAAAACAATAAATCTATTTT
>NW_026297773.1:0-366 GCF_001194135.2 Octopus bimaculoides
TATATATATATATATATATATATATGTATATATATATATATACAAGTACACACACTCAGCCACACATAGATAAGCAGGCACACAGGCCGACAGGCAGATACTGTAACAGAGAGCGAAGATATATTTATAAATATAATGACTTGCAAGTGCTGTCAAGAAGAATACAGAGAGCACTCGATATGCTATTTGAGTATAGAGCTTAAAGTTATGGAAGAGTAGCTGATTTCAGCTGTTACACCCACCCACCTATTTTCTCAACGTACATACACATCTATACATAAATGTATAGCTACGTATATATATGTATATATATATTTATAAATACATACATATATATATATATATATATATACATACATACATACA
>NW_026297774.1:0-478 GCF_001194135.2 Octopus bimaculoides
ATCATCATCATCATCATCATCATCATCATCATCACCATCATTATTATTATCATATATAGAGGTCACCTGGGTCCGCGCATAAAGGTTGTACTTTCTGACTCTTGCACCGAGCGTTATATTTTGCCTCTTCCTTCCACCCACGTTTTTTTACACACTGTCTGTCTGTCTGTCTGTCTGTCTGCCTTTGTCTCTCTCTCTCTCTCTCTCTCTCTCTCTCTCTGTATCTCTTTCTCTCTCTCTTTCTTTGTCGTCTGAATACTTCAATCAAAACATTACGCTACGATAGCTATTATCACATACCACCCAACATTCACATGGGACCAGAATCCAGTACGCGATGACTGTGTCACTAACCCACATGCGCACAACATACACATGTATGTATACATGCATGCATGCATGTATGGATACCTATATATGTATCTGAAGAAATAGACATACACACATACATACATATATATATATATATATATATATA
>NW_026297775.1:0-612 GCF_001194135.2 Octopus bimaculoides
TATATGTATGGAAATCGAAAGACAGTATCTCTATAGCGTTAGGTCAATCTCTGAAGCAACTCCACCATAGCAATTTAAACAAAATAAACGACAAACGGACAGATCTTCATTTCAGCTTGCCGTCTCATAAAATGCCTCATAGTTTTCCCCATTGTATCTATGGTAAATAAATATTTCTATAGTGATAGATAAACACCTGAAAAGCATATCTGCGAAGCATATCACACTGGCGACATATAAGAGTTGGTAGCGAGATATCGCATCTCCTAAAAGTCATATATCTATCAAATAGGATGACGGGTGTGGGGAAAAAAGGTATCACAGAGAAAATGATGTAGTTACCAATTGGTGCAATGTCAGCGATAAATGTTCCCGATTTGATTAAGACATCAGGTGATTTCAATATCGCGGGACTTCTCGGTTTGCAAAACGCATATTATGGACATTATACAGTATGATTAATGTAGGAAGGGATTAATCTGAACACAAACATATATGCGCATTGCACATTGTTGTAACAGTCGCTGCAGGAAAGTACAGATTCGCATATTTACATGTGAGAAAAGGGAACATATATAGGTGTGTGTGTATATATATATATATGTGTATATA
>NW_026297776.1:0-1040 GCF_001194135.2 Octopus bimaculoides
ATATACATATATATAAAGAAATTATTATTATTATTATTATTATTAGCAGCCTTGAAGCCGGCCTGCAGGCGGCATTTAGGATATCTCCTTCGACCCCACTATTAGGCCGCTTCGCGACCCTCTACCCTTGTGTAATGAAAATTATTTCTGCAAATGCGCTAATCACTGATGCTGATCATATTTTAATCAATAAGCATAGGAGAGAGGTAAATGCAGTAAAAATAGTGGGGTCAGTAGACACCATTTAAGTGGCCCTTCAGAAATCGACCCTCCTTATGATACTCCCTGGGAGTTCATTGTATGAAATTCATTGTCATTGCTCCGATTTGGTTGCCAATGCCATGTATTTAGTTTAAAATTCAGTAAAAATATGGGGGTCAGTGGGGCCCCAATTAGACGGCCCTTAAAAAATAGACTCCTTACAACATTCCCTGGGATTGGGGGAGTTCCTGGTTTGAGTTTCGTTGTCCTTACGCCAACGGTCTAAGAGGAGTTAACGAACAGAAAAACGTAACTGATAGAGAAACATCACTCAAATTTATATTATTGTTGTTATTATTATTATTATTGTTATTATTATTATTATATCGACCCCCCCCCTCCAGTTGAGTACCGGAGTCGATGTGATCGACTAATCCCCTCGCTGGCGTTGTGCCAAAATTTGAAATCGAAGGTTGTGAGCTGGCAGAATCGTTAGCACGCCGGGAAAAATGCTTAGCAGCATTTCGGCTGTCCTTATGTTCTCAGTTCAAATTCCGCCGAGGTCGATTTTATCTTTCATCCTTTCGTGGTCAATAAATTAAGTACCAGTGAAACACTGGGGTCGATAAGATCGACTGTCCCCCACCCCTAAATTTCAGGCCTTGTACCTATATTAGAAAGGACTATTTATTATTATTATTATTGTTATTATTATTATTATTATTATTATTATTATTATTATTATTATTATTATTATTAATATTATTGTATTATATTAATATATAATAAGTGAAGGCGCGTGGCTTAGTGGTTAGGGCATTCGGCTCACGATCGTTGTG
>NW_026297777.1:0-634 GCF_001194135.2 Octopus bimaculoides
ACACACACAAATGCACACACACAAACACATTCTCTCTCTCCCTCTCTCTCACTCACACGCACGGATCTTGAAGTAAATTGAATTGGGTCACCAATATTTTACAGAAATTGCCATCGGTCAGTTGTAATCAGAATGAAATATAAAACTCCCACCATTTTATTATTATTATTATTATCATTATTATTATTATTATTCATTATTATTCATTGTCATCATCATCGACATCATCATCATCATCATCTGAGGATTACTACTCCTGTCCTTTGTCATCTTATTAAGAACATAAACAAAAAAATAAATAAATAAATAAGATGACCTTGCGTTGACCATTTGGATATTGTTTCAGGTTGAGTCAGACAACGAAAGGATCATCAGAAAAAGAAATAGTAAGTTTGAAATGTAGATTGAAAGAAAAAAAAAAATCAATCATAAATAATATAAAAAAAGAGGTATATATAGAGATGAAGGACAGGATAATGGCCCACCAAGAAATTGATCCTTTGTCCAGTGTCTATAAATATCGTTTTAAAAGACAACGGTGACGGTAAAATAAACGAAGCAAATACGTAAAACTAAAATAAAACCGAAATAATATTTTAAAAGTACAATTCTATGTTTCAGACAAATGAGAAAC
>NW_026297778.1:0-846 GCF_001194135.2 Octopus bimaculoides
TTTAGTCCCAGGTGGACCAAAACTTTACAAATGAATTTGTGTGACAGAAATTGTAAAAGTGTATCATGTGTACATACATACTTACATACATATTTAAATACATACATACATACATACATACATGCATATATATATATACATATACACATATATAAATATTTATATATACACACACACACACACACATACATATATGTATATACGTGTGTGTGGATGTATTATGTGTATATATATATGTATATGTATATATATATATTTATATATATATATATATATACACACACACACACACACACACACATATATATATATACTGGGTGTGGCAAAATGCTCTGACATATTTGTAGGTTTAATAAAAGCAAAATAGAGTAAAGAACGAAAAGTGTGTTTTTATGTTCAAAATGTACATATAATGCCATTTTGTTTCATTTGGTTTTAGAAATCAAATCAGTCAAGTTGGTGCCATTATTGTCCACACAGTGTCAAAGGTGTTCACGAAAGTTTTCCATAACTTCACGGGTCATTTCATGTGGAATGGCAGCAAATTCTTGACGAATGGCATCTTTTAATTGTTCAATAGATTGAGGGTGACAAGTGTATATCTTTGATTACAGGTATCCCCACAGAAAAAAAATCGCATGGGTTCAAACCAGGTGATCAGATGGGCCAACCGATATCACTGTGCAATGAAATCAAATGACCGGGGAACATCTCCTTCAAAATCCCCATCACATGTCAAGAAGTGTGGGCTGTTGCCCCATCCTGTTGAAACCAAACATTGTCCCTATCATCAAGTCCATTCAATTTTGGTTTCAGAAAAGTCTCTGGCATCATACAATATCGATC
>NW_026297778.1:1517-1983 GCF_001194135.2 Octopus bimaculoides
TAGTATTCAGAAATGCACACACACACATGCACACATGATGATACTAATGATGGTACAGTCATAGTTGCATGGTTTAGAAGTTTGCTTCCCAAATTGTTCTTTGTTCATTCCCATTGCATAGCACCTTGGACATGTGTCTTCCACTAAAATCCCAAATTGACTAAAGCCTTGAGAATGGATTTGGTAGACAAAGACTGAAGAAGCCTGTTGTGTATATATAATGATGAATGTGTGTATGTATGCACGCATGTGTGTGTGTGTGCGTGTGAGTTGTGTGTGTGTGTGTCTCCTTGTCCTGACATCATGTGATAGTTGTGAGTGTCATATCAGGCAAGTAATTTCATTCGTTTTCCAATATTTTATATAAAAACGTGACTGACCATGGGGAAATAATAGCTTTTTTGGGAACAGGTGAGGGTTGGTGACAGGAAGAGCATCTGGTCATAGAATATCTATCTCTATAAAC
>NW_026297779.1:0-200 GCF_001194135.2 Octopus bimaculoides
TGTGTTATTTTAAATGGCTTATAAACACCTTCCACGCTGCAATTGTTTAAGTATAAAAATTATCCTTTTAAAAGAGGTATTTTTGGTTGGTATTTTTGCCTGTTTAGCACACACATTCATGCAACCCTTTCCGGCTATTTAAGGGGCTGAGATACCCAAATGAAGACAATATTATTGTAATGAATGGTCACATGATGGCT
>NW_026297780.1:0-467 GCF_001194135.2 Octopus bimaculoides
TGGTGGGAGGGGCAACTTGTTTGAGATGATAATTGCTTTTGGCTTAGGCAAAAAGACAGACAGTTTTAGGGGGAGGAGGGGGATTCATTGCTACCATTGTCCCCCAGTACGGCACTGGTACTTCATCATCATCATCATCCTATTTGTTATTGATTTTTTGTCATCATTGTTGTCATCATCATCATTATCATCCTCATCATCATCATTGTCACAGTTGTCATCATCATCATCATCTCCAACATCATCATCATCATCTCCATCATCATTATCATCAAGCATTATTATCAACATTACCATCAACTTTATGGCCATCATCATCATCATCATTATCGCTATCACCATCACCATCATCATCGTCGTTGCCGCTGTCATCAACATTACTATCATCATTATTGTCATCATCATCATCCACATCAACATCATTGCCATCATCATCATCATCATCATCATCATCATCATCATCCTCA
>NW_026297781.1:0-282 GCF_001194135.2 Octopus bimaculoides
TGAAATCTAATGGGTTTAATTTCTTAGAAATTAACCCATCTAGGAATGATGTCAGCTCACAAACGCTTCCCCTAGGTTTTGTTATCGGTCGCCACTGTGTTGGATGACTATCCTGTCGTGGAGACATCGAGGCAATCTCGTATTTGTTTATAAGACGACTGCTTGGGACTCTGAAATTTTTGACTAACAACAGTATAATAGTATAATACAGAATGCTGTGTGTGACTTTTACCTCAGAATGTACCTTAAGAATGTAAAAGTATAAAACAAAGCTATGTAGGC
>NW_026297782.1:0-249 GCF_001194135.2 Octopus bimaculoides
GGACCACCACTACCATTAATACTACTACCACTAGTCATCATCCCCTCCTGATCCTCATCTCTACAAGTGACATACCAAGAAACAATACCAACGTACACCACCATACACAACCATAAGCACTCCCATCATTATCATCATCAACATCATTATTATTATCATCGTCATCATCGTCATCATTAGCACCATCATCATCAATACCGTCAGCAGCTGCAGCTGTCATCATCATCCATCTCACATCATCATCATCAT
>NW_026297783.1:0-1340 GCF_001194135.2 Octopus bimaculoides
TACTTACGATGGAACGAACGTACGATCGAACGAACGTACGAATGAACGAATGTACGAACAAACGAACGAAGAGAACGAACGAACGTACATACGAATTACGTCGACAGGAAATAACGAAAGAACGTATGTACGTCCGAACGGGCCTACGTACGAACGAACGAACGTACGTACGTACGAACGAACGTACGTACGTACATACGAACGTACGTACGTATGTACGAACGAACGTACGTACGTAAGTACGAGCGAACGTACATATACACGTACGTATGGACGAAAGATTGATGGAACGAACGTACGTACGCTGGAAAGAAATAACGAAAGAACGTACGTACGTAAATACGAATGACCGACATATATACGTACGTACGAACGATTGAAGGAACGAACGTACGTACGCAGGAAACAAATAACGAAAGAACGTACATACGAACGAACGAACTTACGTACGTACATACGTACGAACGTTAGAACGAACGAACGTACGTAGGCAGGAAAAAAAGTAAGAACGTACGTACGAACGATTGTACGTACGAACGATTGTACGTACGAACGATTGTACGTACGAACGCACGTATGTACGAACGAGCGTAGGTACGAACGAAAGTACGTACGTATTACGTAGGCTGGAAATAACGAACGAATGAACGTACGTACGTACGAACGAAGGAACGAATGAACGAACGTACGAACAAACGAACGTAGAGAACGAACGAACGTACGTATGAACGAAAGACCGAACATACGTAATTAAGTAAGAACGAACGTACGTATGTAGGCAGGAAATAACGTAAGAACGTACGTACTAACGATCGTACGTACGAAAGATCGTACGTACGAACCATCGTACGTACGAACGAACGTAGGTACGAACGAAAGTACGTACGTATTACGTAGGCAGGAAATAACGAACGAATGAACGTAGGTACGTACGAACGAAGGAAAGAATGAACGTACGTACGAATGAACGAACGTACGTACGTACGAACGAAGGGAAGAATGAACGTACGTACGAATGAACGAACGTACGTACGTACGAACGAACGTACCTACGAACGAAGGAAGGTACGTACGTAAGGACGAACGAACGTACATATATACGTACGTACGAACTCTTGAAGTAACGAACGTACGTACGCAGGAAACAAATAACGAAAGAACGTACATACGAACGAACGAACTTACGTACGTACATACGTACGAACGTTAGAACAAACGAACGTACGTAGGCAGGAAATAACGTAAGAACGTACGTACGAACGATTGTACGTACGATCGAAGGAACGAACGATCGAACGTGTGTACGTATTACGTAGGCAGGAAATAAAAAAAGAACGTAC
>NW_026297783.1:1612-2016 GCF_001194135.2 Octopus bimaculoides
GAACGTACGTACGAATGAACGAACGTACGTACGTACGAACGAACGTACCTACGAACGAAGGAAGGTACGTACGTAAGGACGAACGAACGTACATATATACGTACGTACGAACTCTTGAAGTAACGAACGTACGTACGCAGGAAACAAATAACGAAAGAACGTACATACGAACGAACGAACTTACCAACGTATTACTTAGGCAGGAATTAACGAAAGATCGTACGTACGAACGAAGAAACGAACGAACATACGTACGTATATAAGTACGAACGAACGAAAGTACATACGTATTACGTAGGCATTAAATAACGAAATAACGTACGTTCTTACGAAGGAACGAACGTACGTTCGAATGAACGTACGTACTTACGAAGGAACGAACGTACGATCGAACGAACGTACGA
>NW_026297784.1:0-716 GCF_001194135.2 Octopus bimaculoides
TCCACTCACAAGGCTTTGATCGGTCCAAACCTTTAGTAGAAGACACTTGCCCAAGGTATTATACAGTGAATCTGAACCTGGAATCATGAGATTGGCAAGCAAACTTCTTACCAGACAGCCACTCCTGTGCCTACATTGTGTAATCCTAGATTCCCAATACCAAGAAAAAAAAGCTAAAAAACGCCGAGTTGGTCACATTTGGAAAACTTTGCTTGCTCAGAGCTGACCGGGAACTAAACCACAACATTTATTACTTATGAGGGCCATTGAGAGAAAACCCAAGCAGTCGCTTGTCCTACTAGAAATAGCTACCAAATTTCCCACTAAACATATCGGCTGCCTTATAAAAGGCAGAAGATAAAAAGGCTGGAGATAAAAAGGTCACATTAGATAATGCATGATAATGATATTCTTGCAAAGGCAGTATGGTGAGATGATCACATTCCAAATGTATTTGATCGAAAGTCCGCTTGAACAGGGTTTAACTGAGGATAAACAACTATTATAACTATTTATGATATTGACCTAACAGCTATGTAACGAAGGTTCCAACTTAGTGGAATTTTTAATTTAGAATTTAGAGGGATAACATATTATTCCATAGGGTATATATTCTTGTGATCTACCTTAGTCACTAATTTCTGTCTTTCAAATAAGAAGATAGGACAGTATTTATTATTATTATTATTATTATTATTATTATTATTATTATTATT
>NW_026297785.1:0-540 GCF_001194135.2 Octopus bimaculoides
AGAGAAACTCTGGGGTTGATGTAATTGACTAGACCCCTCCCTCAAAATTTCAGGCCTTGTGCCTATAGCAGAAAACATGATTATTATTAAGGCAGCAAGCTGGCAGAATCATTAGCACAAGAAACAAAATGCCTAGCAGTATTTTGTCTGCCACTAAATTCTGAGTTCAAATTCCACCAGGATCGACTTTGCTTTTCATCTTTTCAGGGTCGACAAATTGACTATCCCCTACCCCAAATTTCAGGCCTTGTGCATATAGAATGGATTATTATTATTAGTAAGGCAGAATTATTAGCACACCAGGCCACTTAGTGGCATTTCATCTGTCCTTACATTCTGTCTTCAAATTCCACCAAGTTTAACTTTGCCTTTCATCCTTTCAGGGTTCAATTAATTATCAGTGAATTAAGTACAAGTGAAACACTGAGGTTGGTGTAATAGACTAGTACCCTCCACACAAATTTCAGGCCTTGTGCCTTTAGCAGAAAGGATTATTATTATCAATAATAATAATAATAATAATAATAATAATAATAATAA
>NW_026297786.1:0-1081 GCF_001194135.2 Octopus bimaculoides
AGAATGTGGAGTGAAAGGAGCTCACTTTCGTCACTAACTGTAGATGCAGATAGAAGAGGCGCTGATAGAGAAGATGTGCGTGAGAGAGAGAAAGAATGTGGAGTAAAAGGAGCTCGCTTTCGTTGTTAAATGTAGATGCAGATACAGGCGGGGCTGATAGAGATGATGTGCGTGAGAAAGAGGAAGAATGTGGAGTCAAATGAGCTCACCTTCATCGCTAACTGTAGATGCAGATAGAGGCGGGTCTGATGGAGAAGATGTGCATGAGAGAGAGGAAGAATGTGGAGTGAAAGGAGCTCACCTTCGTCGCTAACTGTAGATGGAGATAGAGGCTGATAGAGAAGATGTGCGTGAGAGAGAGGAAGAATGTGGAGTGAAAGGAGCTCAGCTTCGTCGTTAACTGTAGATGCAGATAGAGGCGGGGCTGATAGAGATGATGTGCGTGAGAGAGAGAAAGAATGTGGAGTAAAAGGAGCTCACATTCGTCGCTAACTGTAGATGCAGATAGAGGCGGGGCTTATAGAGAAGATGTGCATGAGAGAGGGAAAGAATGTTGAGTAAAAGGAGCTCACATTCGTCGCTAACTGTAGTTGATGATAGAGGTGTAGGCTGATAGAGATGATGTGCGTGAGAGAGGGAAAGAATGTTGAGTAAAAGGAGCTCACTTTCGTTGTTAACTGTAGATGCAGATAGAGGCGGGGCTGATAGAGAAGATGTGCGTGGGTTAGGGGAAGAATGTGGAGTGAAAGGAGCTCACCTTCGTCGCTAACTGTAGATGCAGATAGAGGCGGGGCTGATAAAGAAGATGTGCGCGGGAGAGAGGATGAATGTGGAGTGAAAGGAGCTCACCTTCATCGCTAACGGTAGATGCAGATAGAGAAGATGTGCGTGAAAGAGAGAAAGAATGTGGAGTAAAAGGAGCTCATCTTCGTCGCTAACTGTAGATGCAGATAGAGGCGGGGCTGATGGAGAAGATGTGCATGAGAGAGAGAAAGAATGTGGAGTAAAAGGAGCTCACCTTCGTCACTTACTGTAGATGCAGATAGAGGCGGGGCTGATGGAGAAGATGTGCATGAGAGAG
>NW_026297786.1:1503-2068 GCF_001194135.2 Octopus bimaculoides
TAGATGCAGATAGAGAAGATGTGCGTGAAAGAGAGAAAGAATGTGGAGTAAAAGGAGCTCATCTTCGTCGCTAACTATAGATGCAGATAGAGGCGGGGCTGATGGAGAAGCTGTGCGTGAGAGAGAGAAAGAATGTGGAGTGAAAGGAGCTCACCTTCGTCGCTAACTGTAGATGCAGATAGAAGCGGAGCTGAAAGAGAAGATGTGTGTGTGAGAGAGAAAGAATGTGGAGTGAAAGGAGCTCACTTTCATCGCTAACGGTAGATGCAGATAGAGGCGGGGCTGATAGAGATGATGTGCGTGAGAGAGAGGAAGAATGTGGAGTGAAATGAGCTCACCTTTGTCGCTAACTCTAGATGCAGATAGAGGTCGGGCTGATAGAGACGATATGCGTGAGAGAGAGAAAGAATGTGGAGTGAAAGAAGCTCACCTTCGTCGCTAACTGTAGATGCAGATCGAGGCGGGGCTGATAGAGACGATATGCGTGAGAGAGAGAAAGAATGTGGAGTGTAAGAAGCTCACCTTCGTCGCTAACTGTAGATGCAGATAGAGGCGGGGCTGATAG
>NW_026297787.1:0-243 GCF_001194135.2 Octopus bimaculoides
TGACCTCTGCCAGAAGTCTAGCCAGCTCACTTATTCGTATCTTTACTTCATTAGACACTAAAAACTCTGCTTGCGAAGACCTGTTGAGGCAAGTGAATTTGGAATTTGAAATTTGAAATCGAACCGAATCAGACAACAGGCATCCATGCCAACCTCTCCTTCATTGGACACTAAACTCTGCTTGCGAAGAACTGTTGGGGCAAGTGAAATCGAAATCGTAATTGAACCATACTCGATGACTGG
>NW_026297787.1:253-412 GCF_001194135.2 Octopus bimaculoides
CACTAAACTCTGCTTGCGAAGAACTGTTGGGGCAAGTGAAATCGAAATCGTAATTGAACCATACTCGATGACTGGTACCTGCACCAGTGGAGCACTAACAGCACTGTCCGGCTTCCGTGCTAGTGGCCCGTAAATAGCACCATTTGAGCATAATCATTA
>NW_026297788.1:0-396 GCF_001194135.2 Octopus bimaculoides
GAAACAACAACAATAACAGTAACAGCAACAAGAACGTGAGTGGCCATACAACGGGGGTATGTATGGATCCTTCTCTTTCTGGGATTTTAAAAAGTCAAGAATCTACCTTCTTTCGTTTTCTCCGGTGCAACACTGCCAACAGGCCATAGGGCAGGATCAAATGGTTGAAGAAATAGACAGCAACATGAGTCTTAAAAAAGGAGATGGCAGGCTACAAAATGGACAACAGTCAGGCTTATTACGAGAGAGAACCGATAACAGCAACGTTTAGGAAGAAATATACAGACCCAAAGCCGTACAAGTTAGACATCGGATTATCTAAACAGACGGGTGTGGCAATGGATTAAACCCTTTAGCATTCAGATTACTCTGTCAATTGTAATGCTTATTTATTCA
>NW_026297789.1:0-407 GCF_001194135.2 Octopus bimaculoides
CACACACACACACACATATATATATATATACACACACACGCACATGTATATATATATAAACACATATATATAAACGCACACACACACACACATATATATATATACACATATATATTTATATACACACATTCATATATATACACGCACTCATATACATATATACATACAAACATTCACACGTACTTATGCACTCATACAGTAAATCACATACCTACACATCTACACACACACATACACACAGTCAAGTGCTCATACAAACAGGAAGGTACATAGATGAACGTATACCAAAGCTTTTACATACACGACCATCACTTACAAACATATACACATATATTACGTATATATATATGTATATCCGTAACATACATTATATCCATATACACATGATAACATTAGGAGCATTATAT
>NW_026297790.1:0-257 GCF_001194135.2 Octopus bimaculoides
TCTCTTCATGCTCACTTTCCCTCCTCTTTCACTTCACTGTGTCTCTTTCAATTTTTCTTGCCCCTCCTTAATTCTTCTATTCCCCTGCCTCTACCTCTCTCTCTTCTCTTCCCATGTGACCGGTGTTCGGCCAAGCTTGACCTTTCTTTCTTGGGCGGCTGTTGCGTGTGCAACATCATTATTTCTCCCTGTGCTTATGAAATCTTGTATCCTGGCTGTAAGGCCTTATTTCCATATATGCCACCTATATATATATA
>NW_026297791.1:0-280 GCF_001194135.2 Octopus bimaculoides
GCTGCACGTGCAAAACAATCTGACAACAGAAATGAACGGACCGGTACCCTTCGAGAATGATGACCATCAAAATAAAGGGCCGGACGTTGTTCCTCATGTCCCGCAAATAAAACCAAAACGGCATAAATGGACACGTGAGGAATACATTTCGATCCTACACGCTTACTTTACAGCAGTGCTCTACCCAAAGAACGAAAAAGCAACAACACATACATATAAAATATGGAAGGAAAATAATCTAAATAAAGACCTGGATACAACAATGAACCCTAATAAACTA
>NW_026297792.1:0-231 GCF_001194135.2 Octopus bimaculoides
AAAAAATAAGTTTTCCATACTCTACGAACATGCCAAAGACCAACATAAAGGCACACTGGTCTTTGTCTGTGTGTTGGGTCCAGCGGGTGTGTGGGCAAAATACGGATGTCAAGTTGACCCAGCGTGCCTTTATGTTGGTCTTTGACATGTTCGTAGTGTATGGAGAACATTTTTTGTCGTCATATATATATATATATGTATATATATATATATAAGTCAGTAAATAGTGGG
>NW_026297793.1:0-330 GCF_001194135.2 Octopus bimaculoides
AACCACTTAGCGGTCCGGTTTGCTTTTGTGTACGTCCACAGAATCCAGCAGGTCGTCATAAGAGACCGTTACAATAAGTAATAGACTTAACAAAATATGCAGTGGCGTTCGATTGTTCGACTAAATCTTCTTTCAAGGCGACAATTCCAGCATCACCGCAGTCCAATGGAGGAAACCAGTAAACATTAAATGATAAAAAAAAATTGGGTTTTTTTGGCTCCTATACATGTGTATATTCTGTCAGGAACCAATCAGATTTCAGCTAACACAATGTTTCTTTTCTTTATATTAAATAAAAGGATATAAGTAACAGCTCATAGATATATATAT
>NW_026297794.1:0-201 GCF_001194135.2 Octopus bimaculoides
ACATACTTCATAAAACGCGGACGCGCGCACATACACACATACACACACATGATCACGTGTACCTATATACATATATCTATTAATACGTCTCTTTCTCCCCCCTCTCTCTTCTCTCTCTCTCTCTTTATAATAAATTTAATATATGACACATTCATATATATATGTATATACACACACACACACACACACACACACACACAC
>NW_026297795.1:0-278 GCF_001194135.2 Octopus bimaculoides
CAGTGAGCACTTTCACTTCTGACAGCTAATAGCATGATAGTGCCGAAAAATGTTTTACAAAAATGCCTTTTAAAAAGCTAAAGATCTTTTAAAAGGCGGATTAACAACAACACCTAAATGGCTTACGCAGTTAAAATGTTTCTTCCGAATATAGTCACTCGTATTTTACAAAAGAAAACGAAACCATCATCTAAGCTGGCATGTAACTCGTAGATGTGCACGTACATGGGCGATCATTCGGTACAAGTTCTCTAAATGCCAAATCAGTAGTCAGCTTT
>NW_026297796.1:0-302 GCF_001194135.2 Octopus bimaculoides
ACACATAGACACACACACAGTTACATTCGATAATGTAGTCCTAAACACAAAGTTCTTTGACATGACAAGAGCACATTTGATCATAGTTACACTCAGTCAGGGCTGACCTTGAGCTAAACAACAACAACAACAACAACAACAGTAGCAGCAAAAAAAAAATGAAAAAAACCTACAATTATTCCGCAACCTCTCTCTTGTACCTTACTCAAGATTTTCCTATCTTGCAAACCAATTTCTGTCATTCTTTGATGTTTTGAATATTTTCTTTTTCTTTTTAATTTTTGTTTTCTTTTTGTTTCTTG
>NW_026297797.1:0-373 GCF_001194135.2 Octopus bimaculoides
GTACCAATAATTGCATACTGTCCATAAAAACGGGGACCAAAAATTGAACAGACCATAAAGATGGGGACCAAAAATTGAACACTGGCCATAAAATGGGGGATCAAAAATCCAAAACTGGCCATAAAGTCGGGGACCAAAAAATAGCACACTGGCCATATAGACGGGGACCAAAAATCGCACACTGGCCATAAAAACGGGGACCAAAAATTGAACATTGGCTATAGAGTGGGGGACCAAAATTGAACACTGGCCATAAAGTCGGGGACCAAAAATTGCACACCGTCCATAAAGACGGGGACCGAAAATTGTACACTGGCCATAAAGACGGGGAACAAAATTTCGGACACTAGCCATAAAGTCGGGGAACAGAAAT
>NW_026297798.1:0-275 GCF_001194135.2 Octopus bimaculoides
ACGTATACACATGCACACACACACACACATATATATATCTTATACATAAATGGCAATTTCTATCTGTCTGTCTGTTGCCATCTTGCTGCCTACACCAGTGAACCAATCTTCACAAAACTTTGCACACATGTTATACTAACATCCAGTTCAATTATAGGCTAATTGGATTGCAATGAAAATCTACAATGTGGAAAAAGTTGTTTTCTGCGCATTTTGAGTGTTTATTGCTCCTGAACATCTGGCACATACAAAAACTAACTTCCTAGTTAACCTTC
>NW_026297799.1:0-659 GCF_001194135.2 Octopus bimaculoides
TTATTATCATTGAGTGAGAGAATAGTGCATGACATCAGAGTGACACTGGTGAGAATAGTGCATGCCATCAGAGTGACACTGGTGTAAAATATACAAAGCCCATCAAGACTACCTGCCTGATATGAAGCCCAGTATATCCATCATGACTACCCGTCTGATGAGGGTACACCAGGCACATGCATCACAACCATATGTGCACAATATGTTGATCTCATATCAAGATAAACAGCACATAACCTTGCAGGTGGGGCCCAGTTAGAATTTTCTTCAGGTCGAGTAGCCCATCCTGCTCAAAAAGTCCCTGAATAAGGGTTGTTTAAGGATGTTGAACGAAACACCCATGTTTCTAAAGGGGAATTATCCAAACCCCAAAGAATTCCTCTCAACACATGGCTATGATGCTCACCCACTACTTCTGCTCGTGATCAGAGATGCACATATCGTCAGTCAATAAGGGACATGCTCAACTGACAACAGACAAGCAAATCTGTGGTATTGAGTAGAATATTTGCTGTAGCCCATCTTTTATACCAAGACAAAACAATGTACATGATAACTCTTCCAATCTGTTAAGATCAGAAGCCATGAGAGCTACTGCCTGGTACTGCAGCAGGGCATTTTATTATTATTATTATTATTATTATTATTATTATTATTAT
>NW_026297800.1:0-753 GCF_001194135.2 Octopus bimaculoides
AGAGTGTACAGATGAAAAGTTGATACCAGATAACATCGAAAGTCAAAGGTCTTGGAATGACATCTGGAGCAAAAACAAGGAGCAAAAACAAGGAGCACAAGAAGGATGCTGAATGGTTGCAAGAACTGAAACAAACAGTAGTCTGTCCAAAACAGGCAGAACTTGTCATTTCAGTTAGAGAAGTGAAGGAAATCAGCAAAAAAATAAGTAACTGGAAGGCCCCGGGACCAGATGGCGTTCAAAGCTACTGGATCAAAAAATTTGGGGAATGTCATGCACGAATAGCTGCACAACTTGTTAAATGCCGACCAAGTAATACCAGAGTGGTTGACATTGGGTAAGACAGTGTTGTGCCTGAAAAACATTGCAAAAGGCAATATGGTAGACAATTACAGGCTGATATCCTGTTTGCCACTTATGTGGAAGTTATTGACTAGAATACTCGCAGAGTCAGTGTATGAACATTTAGAAATGAACATGAGCAGAAGCGTTGCAAGTGCAAGTGTAGAGGTACCAAGGATCAACTCCTGATAGACAAAACTATACTTAGAGCCTGCAAGAGGAGGAAAAGTAACTTAGCTATGTCATGGATCGACTATCGTAAGGCATATGATATGATCCCACATTCTTGGATTATGGAGTGTATAAACCTATTTGGTATTGCATCGAATGTTGAGCGACTGCTTGGAAAAAGTATGGTGAATTGGAGAATGGACCTGACAGCATACAGAAGAAGCTTAGGGACAGTAGAAA
>NW_026297802.1:0-235 GCF_001194135.2 Octopus bimaculoides
CTTTGCTTTTCATCCTTTCAGGGTCGATAAATTAAGTACCAGTTGCATACCAGTATGACCCCACCTCCCCAAACATTTCGGGCCTTATGCCTAGAGTAGAAAAGAATATTAACATTAACAATAGGGTGGCAAGCTGGAAAAATTAATAGCTCAGCAAGCAAAATGGTTAGCAACATTTCGACCATATTTATGTTCTGAATTCAAATTCCACCCAGGTCATCTTTGCCTTCATTCC
>NW_026297803.1:0-284 GCF_001194135.2 Octopus bimaculoides
TACGACTGCGAGTCCGCTGCCCTAACCACTGGGCCATTGCGCCTCCACATGATAGAAGTATAACACAAAAAAATTTACGAAAGATTCTTATGTGGAGCTCCCAAGGATCATGTAGGTCCGGTTCAGAAAAAAACACACAGTGGCATCTTAGCACGGACTTAGCTCCATAGCTGGAACCTATAATATCGTTGTTTGCGTGTGTATGTGCATGTGTGTAACTGTGTGTTTTTGTGTTTTTACAGATATGTATACTGATGTATTAATATACATACGTACATATATAT
>NW_026297804.1:0-319 GCF_001194135.2 Octopus bimaculoides
ATATATATATATATATATATATATATATATATATATTCACGCACGCACGCTCATTTGCACATCAACCTATATATCGATATAAATTGGATACTTTATTTACGTCCCTATCGCCGAGTAGACATCATATTTGTTCTTTATAAATTAGGTCTGTTCACTGAAAAATATTCCCATAAGAAAATGCCAAAATGATAGAACTATTGAAATAATTCCTATAAAGAACAATACAAATTAACTATCATCTGCGCATATCCGAAGCAATATTCCCGCAGCAAATGACTTCCTCTGCAATAAATAAATAAACAACTAAAAGCAAAAAAAA
>NW_026297805.1:0-301 GCF_001194135.2 Octopus bimaculoides
ATATATGTATATATATAAATATAAATATATATATATATGTATGTATATATGTATATATATGTATGCATGTGCGTGTATGTATGTGTGTGTACATTACATACATACATACATAGTTATATCATATTTCTGTGTTATAAAAAAAACATTGTGTTATAATATTTATCTTTTACTCTTGTGGAAAAACTGATTACTATTATTGGAAGAGTTCTGCTCTTTTTATTATTATTTTAAATTGTTGTTGTTGATGTTGTTGATCTTCTCGATGATGTCGTTACTATTATTATTATTATTATTATTATTA
>NW_026297806.1:0-434 GCF_001194135.2 Octopus bimaculoides
GAGAGAGAGAGAGAGAGAGAGAGAGAGAGAGCGTGGTATAGTAGTGTAAAAGAAAAGGAGTGTCAGGTATGTAGTGATAGAGCCTGAGTGATGGGGAGAGGGGGGTAGGGGTAGTAATATGGTGGAATGAAGAATTTTGGGAATATAGATTAGGTTGGTTGGACAGGTCAATGCTTAGTAGTAGAAAAAAATATATATGTGAAGATGTATACAGATGCATATATTAAACATGTATATATATATTTATACATGTCAACATTTACACATACAACTCGTACTCATATGTATATGTACATATGTATACCCATATATACGTGTATCTGAATGTATTATCGCCCCTGCACATGCAGGTATATATCCCTTGCATACATACATACATACATTCACACATATGCATGCACGCATATACACATATATATAATTAGATAGCTGTG
>NW_026297807.1:0-627 GCF_001194135.2 Octopus bimaculoides
CTATGTGATCAAGCTAGAGCAATAAGAAAAAAATGTTCGTTCACAGAAGTAGACCTCGAAGCGATCAGATGACGGGCGATGGACAATAGCAGCTTAGAAAAGAATGAAAATACAGTTCTTACTAGTAAGAGTAATCTTGTTTATCAAAGGTAAAAATTTAAAATTATGAATTACAAAAAGATCATCAATAGTTTCAATGTTAACAAATTGAAATATTTCAATGTTAACAAATGAAAATGTTCAAAACAAATAAATTTAGCATTATGAATTAGGAGGAAGGTACAAATTTAAATGTTCATAGCATTCAATAATATTAAAACTGTACAACAATTTGTATGAATGTACAAAGCTCATTAATGTTAGTGGTGATGGACAAGTCATACTGAGTTAAGAGGCGAAAAACAAGGGAGAAATGAAAATAGTAAATAAAGGGAATTAGGTTTACAATTTCTCTGATCCTCCTTCCGTAGACCTTTGATTACCAGTGGTAGATTACTTGATGAGAGATATATAGATCATCTAAGGCAAGACGTTAAGACTAATAGCGACATAACAGATGAGCAAAAGGCAATCTACAACAGAATAAAGGTGACACTACAAGAGAACGATAGCGACATTATTTGTAAC
>NW_026297808.1:0-225 GCF_001194135.2 Octopus bimaculoides
TTGTGATATCTGTGGTAAATCATTCTCTCGGAGTAGTCATTTAACTACACACAGACGTATTCATACAGGTGAAGAACCATATCACTGTGATGTCTGTGGTAAATCATTCACGCAAAATAGTCACCTAATTACACACAAATATACTCATACAGGAGAGAAGCCATATCATTGTGATATCTGTGGTAAATCATATTCTGTAAGTAGTTTGTTAACTAGACACAAGCG
>NW_026297809.1:0-442 GCF_001194135.2 Octopus bimaculoides
TATATGCGTATGTACACATATACGCATACATACGTATGGGACTGTGTGCGTGTTTGTGTTAGTGATTTATTCATTGTGAGCGTGCGTGGCTTAATGGTTAGAGCATTCGACTCACGATCGTAAAGTGGTGAGTTCGATTCCCAGGTGTGCTTTGTGTCCTTGAACAAGACACTTTATTTCATGCTGCTCCAGGTCACTTACTTTGGAAAAGTGAGTTGTACCTGCAATCCAAAGGGCTAGATTTGTCCAATTTAGGGTAGGCGTGTCTATGGTGTACTTCGTTACTTCCTTGCTAATTTCGTGAGCAGGCTGTTCCGTGGATTGGATCAAATAATACACACGCTGTCGTAACTGACGGAGTAGTAATACTATATATTATGCACATAAATTACATCTACATATATACATGCATAGATATACAAATACATATATATATATATAT
>NW_026297810.1:0-333 GCF_001194135.2 Octopus bimaculoides
AGCAGCAGCGGTTTCCCCATTTTTATTACTATTATTGTATTTATTATATATATTATAACTATTTTTATTATTACTCTAATCGTTATAATTAATATCGTCATTATATTACTATTATCATTATTAACATTATCAAGAGTATCATTATTATTATTGTTATTACTATTATTATTATTATTACTATTATTTTTATTATTATTACTACTACTATTGCTACTGCTACTACTACTACTACTGTACAAAACCTCTTGTATTTTCTTTGCCATTATTCACTATTACATTATACAACCAAATATAAATATATATATATATATATAATATATATAACATATATAT
>NW_026297811.1:0-232 GCF_001194135.2 Octopus bimaculoides
ATCACTTCCATACCAACAACAATCTCCACTTCACACTCTGTAGCACTGCTATTAACAATATTATCACCACCATAGCAACACTGCTATTAACATTATGACAACTACCACAGTTCTAAAAAATCACCACCACTAATACACAAACAGAAGTATTAATATTATCACCACTACTACGTCACCAACAACATCTACCACAGAGCAATAATGCTTTTAACAACACTATCACTCCTACACA
>NW_026297812.1:0-1539 GCF_001194135.2 Octopus bimaculoides
GTGTGTGTGTATAAGGTCTGATCAATAAGTATCCGGTCTGTTGCTATAGTAATGAAGCTAAAGTACACAGAGTGAAGCTGCTTGGCAAAGATTGACCTTGAACTCTGCTGTGCATGCACCCTAAGTTTTAATGTTCTAGCTCACTTCCACTGTTTACAGCAATGTGGGGGATGAACGTGTGTAGCATGTGATCATCGCATTGACAATGACAAAGAAAGGTGTCATGGTGATACCCACTCAGAGGCCTACACAAAGTTGCAGAAAGTGTATAGAGAGGAATGTATGAGCTGCACACAAGTGTACAAGTGGTTGAGACGTATCCAAGATGACCGAAAAAATGTTGATATTGATGAACTTTCTTGAAGACCTGAAACCAGCAGAACTGAGAAAAGCATTGCAGATAAGCATGCAGCTGTGAGGGGAAATCATTGAATTACTCAGTTTAGTCCATTATCACTGACGATTTAGGTATGAGACATGTGTCTGCCAAGTTTGTGCCGAAAATGCCTTCAGCTGACCAAAGAGACGCTTGGGTTTCAGTTGCACAAGATCTCCTTGATTGTGTTGAGAATGATGAAAACTTTTTGAAAACTTTGCCTTTGAGCAAGTATCACCAAGCTTTTGATAAAATTTAATGCAGATTCTCAAGTGCCGATTTCTAACTGCAGGGAACCTGTGGTAGAGGTAGACCCAGGAAGAAAACGTTTAGACATTTACTACCATCTGATTGACTCTTTCTAAAGTTTTCTTTCCTTTTCTTGTGGGTAGATGGTACCTTTGGCTGTCTGAAATTTATGACCAACAGGAGCTTTGCTCTTTATTCTAAATATAGGCTGTCTTCTAGTCTTAGATATTTGTGGATGATAAGGAGATAGATAAATTGGAAATTAATTACAACCCTATGACCCCCACTGTTTTCCATGCCACTCTAAAAATTGTAGTCTGTTATTCTCTTAGCTATTCTTGCTACAATAGTGACAACATGAATTTCTTCCATCCTCTTACTCTGTTAAAATGTTTAAGAAAAATTATATTAATATATCTTGTCTGTTGAAAATCCATATTTGTGCAGTTGAAGATAGCACTGTATTTAAATTAATGTAATGGTTGTATTGTTCAATTAAATGGAGCCACTTGAAATGGTCATACTCCATTTCTACTTGAAATCCTGTTACTTATTTTGATTTTATATATGTGTGTGTGTGTCGTGTATATATATATGTACACACACAGACACACACACACATATATATAAGAATTAAGATGTAAACTCAAATTAGGCAATCATACTCATACAGTTATAGATTCAACTTAAAATGCACATACATATTGACATGAATACTTAAAAAAATATTTGTAAAATATAAGTATACATAAAAATACATGTAAATAAAACCCATGTGGGATATGTATGAAGAAAGTGTGAGAAAAAGAGAACAAATAAAAAATTTTTTGTTCTAAAATTAAGAGCGGTTAAGAGTTTCAATTAAATGATCCATAGAAATTGATGTGTTTTTTTTTTAAAATTTATAAATGGTA
>NW_026297812.1:3121-5343 GCF_001194135.2 Octopus bimaculoides
CACACACACACACACATGTATATATATGTACGCGAGAAGACCCGGCAAGCCAAGTGAGAACATAATCTGTGGCCTCTGCCAGAAGTGTAGCCAGCTCACTTATTCGTATCTTTACTTCATTGGACACTAAACTCTGCTTGCGAAGACCTGTTGAGGCAAGTGAATTTGAAATCTGAAATCGAAATCGAACCAAATCCGACGACTGGCACCCATGCCAACCTCTCCTTCATTCGACACTAAACTCTGCTTGCGAAGACCTGTTGGGGCAAGTGAAATTGTAATTGAACCGTATTCGATGTCTGGCACCTGCACAAGTGGAGCACTAACAGCACTGTCCTAGCGTGTTCATTGCCAGAGCAGCTGTCTGGCTTCCGTGCTAGTGGCCCATAAATAGTACCATTTGAGCGTGATTGTTACCAGTGTCACCTTCTAGCACTTGTGCTGGTGGCACATTAGAAAATCATTCGAGTGAGGTCGTTGCCAGTGCCGCTGGACTGGTTCCCATGCAGGTGGCATGTAAAAAAACACCATTTTGAGTGTGGCCGTTGCCAGTACCATGTGACTGGCCCTCATGCTGTTGGCACGTAAAAGCACCCACTACACTCACGGAGTGGTTGGCGTTAGGAAGGGATCCAGCTGTAGAAACTCTGCCAGATCAGATTGGAGCCTGGTGCAGCCTTCTGGCTTGCCAGTCCTCAGTCAAATCATCCAACACATGCTAGCATGGAAAGGGGACGTTAAACGATGAGGATGATGATGATGATGACATACACACACACACACATACACACACACACACACACACACACATATATGTGTATGTGTATATATATATGTGTGTGTGTATGTATATATATCTAAATATATATATGTGTGTGTGAGTGTGTATGTACTTGGTAGTCCTGAAAAGTTCCTTGCTGTTGTTAGGTCTTTTCATGAAGACATGATGGGTAAGGTTAATGTTGGAGGTAAAATGTCGGAGCCCATTTCAATACAAAATGGAGTGAAGCAAGGGGATATTCTGGCACCGACTTTATTCGCCATATATTTTGCGATGGTTTTCTGCATTGCATTCAGAAATTGTAGATATGGTGTTTACATCCATTATCGAACCTCTGGCAGCATATTTGATATCAGGCGCTTTGCTGCAAAAACAAAGGTATTTACCTCTATCATAAAAGACCTTTTGTATGCAGATGATTGTGATCTAGTAGCGCACACAAAGATTGATATGCAACACATTTTGAATGCATTTTCTGATGCTTGCAGTGCCTTAGGTTTGACAATCAGTCTCAAGAAAACTGTTGTCATGTACCAACCTGCCCATGGTAAGCAGTATATTGAACCAAATATCTATGTGTATGGTAAAAGACTTGGTGTAGTCGATCAGTTTGTCTACCTGGGAAGCACTGTTAATAGGTATGGCAATTTGGACAATGAAATTCCATACAGAATTAGGAAAGCAAGTGATGCTTTCGGAAGGCTAGAAAGGCGTCTCTGGGGTCGGCGAGACATATGCAGGAAGACAAAGATAAAGGTGTACAAGGCCTGTGTACTCTCTTCTCTTCTTTATGCCTGCGAGACCTCGGTCACATATCGATACCACCTTAAACAACTGGAATGTTTCCATCAGATGTGTCTCAGATAGATCCATGGCATTAAGTGGGAGGATCGCATCAGTGATCTTGAGATATTGGAAAGCTCTCAGTGTGAAAGTGTAGAAGCTCTTGTGTTGAAGCAAAGGCTCAGATGGAGTGGTCATCTGGTCAGGATGAAAGATTCAAGGATGCCAAAACAACTCTTTTATGGAGAGTTAGCTAAAGGAGAATGACCTCCACATAAACCAAAAAAGAGATATAAAGACTTGCTGAAGGTTTCCTTGAGAGATGCCAACATCTCTCCTAACACATGGGAAGGCATGGCTGTTGACCATGGCAGGTGGAGAAGGATTGCGCATGAGGGGACAACTACTTTTGAGAAATCACGAATTGCACATGAGAAATTAAGGAGGGATGTAAGGAAGGGCATTGTTGTTGCACTTCCAGATGGTAAGGGTCTTCCTATGACACTGACATGCAGTGTCTGTGCAGGACCGTGCCTCAGTAAAGCTGGACTCATGAGTCATTTTCGTAGTCATAAAGCAAGACTGATGATTGACTACCAGGTCGCTGTTGATGATGCTACACACCATACTAATCGTGTCTGTCGGGCATGTGGAAGGG
>NW_026297813.1:0-306 GCF_001194135.2 Octopus bimaculoides
ATATATATATATACATATATAAGACATTCAAACGCATATCTGAACGCTATGGATGCGTTGTATCGTTCTCTAAAGCAGACCACCCACACACCGGCATACTCTTTCGAAACTCCTACATACTCTCTGGATTATTGCGTCATTATCAAAGGTCTTCCCTGATAATGGTAACAGTCTGATATTATATGATGTATGCTCGATATGTAATTATAAACACATGTACACACATTCGTGTCATTACATACATTATAAATACATACATACGCGTATGTATGTATGTATATATATATATATATATATATATATATA
>NW_026297814.1:0-361 GCF_001194135.2 Octopus bimaculoides
ATATATATATACATATAAGCATATGTATGTATATGTATACATGCATGTATATACATATTTATGTATATATTTGTGTAAATATATGTATATGTATGTATCTGTATGCGTGTGTGAGTGCGCTCGCATGTGTGTAAAGGCCCATGACCTACTGTTTAGAGTAATTCACCTATGATCTACTGATCGTGGGTTCGATTCCAGGACAGGGCGGCACAATGTGTTCTTGAGCAAAAGATCTCACTTCACGTTGCTCCAGCCCACTCAGCTGCAAATCGAAAACTCTGCCGTGGAATAGTCTTCCGCTCGAAAACTATACATAACACACACGCACACACACACACACACACACACACACACACACACA
>NW_026297815.1:0-131 GCF_001194135.2 Octopus bimaculoides
CATATACATACACATATATATATACATACATGCGCACACATATACATATATACATGTACACACATATATATATACATACATACACACACACATACATATACATACACTTATACACATACACCCATACATAT
>NW_026297815.1:147-309 GCF_001194135.2 Octopus bimaculoides
ACACATACATGCACATACCCGTATACATATATACACACAAACCCACAGATTTAAATACAAATACATAGATACACTATTATATACATACATACACATGTACATACATACACCTACATATATAAACATACATAAATACATACATATATACATACACATACATAT
>NW_026297816.1:0-358 GCF_001194135.2 Octopus bimaculoides
CTTCTTTCAGTTTCTGTCTATCAAATCCACTCACAAGGCTTTGGTCGGCTCAAAGCTATAGTAAAAGATGCTTTCCCAAGGTGCCACACAGTGGGACTGAATCCAGAACCATAGGGTTGGGAAGCAAACTTCTTACCACACAACTACACCTGCATATATATATACATACATACATATATATATATATATATATATAGAGAGAGAGAGAGAGAGAGAGAGAGAGAGACCAATATCATTGTAATCATCCGTGTCTTAAGACAGGAAGATGTGAATTGATGAAGATTTGGCTGCTGTTTCTAGCAGATCGAGTATCCACAAAAAGGATTCTTTATTCAGTTGTTGAATGATGCAGTAAAAA
>NW_026297817.1:0-238 GCF_001194135.2 Octopus bimaculoides
AGCATGGAAAGCAGACGTTAAACGATGATGATGATGATGATGATGATAGATAGGGTGATTAATTGAATATTAATTCAATTTAAAACCAAGTAGCCTAGTATATAAAAAAATCTGAAAATTCAGAAAAAATTGTACTATATGTGTATAAGGGATGACCACTAGGTGGACATCCAATATGGTAGAAAGAAGTCATCAATGACCCAACCACAAAGAAAAATAATGTTCTCCAGAAAAATTT
>NW_026297818.1:0-970 GCF_001194135.2 Octopus bimaculoides
ATAACATAATACAGAACACTACTAACCTTTCAATTAATACCACTAACCCCAACACACCCCATACACCATTCACATTACAGATCTAGAAATTAATTTCAACCCGCAGACTTGGTACACAAAGCAGGAGGTTTTGAAAACCGAACATTTGAAAGGATCGAATCTCCCCACACTAATCAAACTCATTGGCGAATATGATTCATAGTTTCAGAAACGTTAGCCACATCTTCGACAATGACAATAGAGTGGTTGTATCAGGAAGAGAATCTGAAGCAGAGCAGAAGCGGACTTTGAGCAAGTTATAGAGGGCAATCGATGAAGCCTATCACCAAGAAAACATCCTCCCGTCAAACTTCTGCATAGTTTCTGTTTAGCGAATTCTGATCACATGACCTTGGTTGATGCGAAGTTACCATAAAATACACATTGGGTTTTCTTAATCTTTTGTACTACAGGCACAATGCCTGAAATTTTGGGGAGGAGACTAGTCGATTACATTGACCCCAGTGCTCAAATGGTACTTATTTTATCGACCCTGAAAGGATGAAAGGCAAAGTCGACCTCGGCAGAATTTGAACTCAGATTGTAGCGATGGGCAAAATACCGTTAAGCATTACGTCCAACGCGCTAACGATTCTGCCAGCTCGCCACCTTAGTTAACCTTAATAATCCTTTCTGCTAAAGGCACAAGGCCTGATATTTGCGCGGTTGGGGGGGGAACTAGTCGATCATATCGACCCCTGTATTTCACTGGTACTTAATTTATCGACCCCGAAAGGATGAAATGCCAAGGTGACCTCTACAGAATTTGAACTCAGAACGTAGCGACGGGCGAAATACCGCTAAACATTTCGTCCAGCGTGCTAACGTTTCTTATTTCTTTATTGCCCTCAAGGGGCTAAACATAGAGGGGACAAACAAGGACAGACAAAGGGTTTAAGTCGATTACATCGTCCCCAGTGCGTAACTGGTA
>NW_026297818.1:1997-2200 GCF_001194135.2 Octopus bimaculoides
CAGTCCTGTATTCTTGTCAGCCACATTCCTCTCTCTCTCTCTCTCTCTCTAGCTCTCTTTCTCTATCTCCCTACCTTTCTTTCTCCTCTTTCTTTCTAACTATATATTTCTTTCTCTTCGTCCATTCTTTTTTTTATTTCTCATTTTACATTTTCTTTTTACTCTTCTAACTAATATTTTTCCTTTGAATTTTACATGATCAC
>NW_026297819.1:0-397 GCF_001194135.2 Octopus bimaculoides
ATATATGTATATATATATATACATACGCGTGTATGTATAAATGTATACATAGACACTGGTTCAAAGACTGATTTGTTAATATGTAGGTAGCCGATATGTATGGCTGTATGCAAAGACGCTGATGCATAAATTTTGATAAATCAAATAAATTTATAAACTCTAGCAGTTTACACTTATTTGGAAAAATAGTAATGCATACATTTATTCTGCACACATATTTACCCATTCATCATACGCACGCACACACACATGCACGCACACACGCTCACACACATACACACACGCGCGCATACAGGCGTGCACACACGAGAGCGCACACTCACACACTCACGAAGACACACACACACGTCTGTATCTATCTATCTATCTATCTATCTATCTATCTATCTATCTGTCT
>NW_026297820.1:0-239 GCF_001194135.2 Octopus bimaculoides
ACCAAGGAAAGGACTTCAGACTCGGAATTCTTCGTTTCATGCATTGCTCCGGGATGCTTTAGGAGTTGTCTGCAAATTTTGAAAAAGATCCACAGTGAAATGACGAATTTGTTTCTAGAGAGACAAACATCATTGTTTTTCAAATACATGCGTGCGCATTCACTGGCATTATAAGGATACTATCTAGTATGGATTTGTATGTATGTATGTATGTATGTATGTATGTATGTATGTATGTA
>NW_026297821.1:0-338 GCF_001194135.2 Octopus bimaculoides
CTCAAAGGAATCTATTCCATGTGCGTCACAAATAGTCCCGTATGAAAAAATATTTACTTGTTTCAGTCATTTGACTTCTGCCATGCTGGAGTACCGCTTTTAGTCGAAGAAATCGACCACAAGACTTATTCTTTTAAGCCTAGTACTTATTCTATCGGTATCTTAGACCAAACCGCTAAGTTACGGTGACGTGAACACACCGACATCGGTTGTCTAGCAATATGGGGAGACAAACACAAACATACACACTCACACACACAAAAATACACACACACACATGCATATACAACGGGCTTCATTCAGTTTCTGTCTACCAAATTCACTCACAAGGCTTTGGT
>NW_026297822.1:0-521 GCF_001194135.2 Octopus bimaculoides
TACATACATACACATAGATATATATCAAATATATAGCATTATATAACAAGGAGCACAGAAAATATTATTTCAACTACCTGTATAATATGTATATATGTATAAATAAGTGGGCAGATAGATAAATAGAGAGATAGATAAAGAGAGAAAGAGAGAGAGAGAGAGAGAGAGAGAGAGAGAGAGAGAGAGAGAGAGAGAGAGACAGAGAGAGAGAGAGAGAGAGAGATGGATAGATGTTGTTAGAACAGAGGATACTTACGACTAATATATATATGTGTATGAAGACATAATTCAAATGTATCAATGGGAAAAAGATATATATTTAATATGCATTTTTAAACATTTTTATAAATAAACAGGTATACGCACACACACACACATTCTATATGTTTGTATATATAATGTTATTGTTATAAGCTTTTAGAATATATTCCACAGCCTTAAACTAATTTGGAGCTCTATATGATAGTTGGAGATTTCCTCTCTTCCAACAACAACAACACACGCACATATGCATATATATA
>NW_026297824.1:0-497 GCF_001194135.2 Octopus bimaculoides
ATATATATGTAATACATAATATATAATACCTATAGACATATTATGTCGATATAATTAGAAGAATCGTATCAATCTTGTTGATCCATACAACATTTCAATTAATACCAATCTTATTCACCGTTACAGGTTATCTATCTAAATCCAATATCAACACGCTAATGTAGTTAATATACATCTTAACGCTTGCCTGTATCACTTACGTACTCTCTGGAACGCTGGTTGGAACATTAAGTTATTGTACAAATTTGAAAATATCTTCCGGCTTTTGCTGCAGACATTGTCACAGAAGGATGAACGAACACATGGAATCGACTTAAGCGTTAAATCTTTAAACTAGACGACTTTCTTTCTACATTCCTATCGGGAATGTTTACAGTAACCGTTTGGCATTAAATGTTCCATTATTAATTAGCAGCTTTCTACAAAGCGTAAGAAATTTAACCGAAGTCTCTGCTTGATTCATTTTAATGGAAATCTATATGAACGGTTTCGATGAC
>NW_026297825.1:0-645 GCF_001194135.2 Octopus bimaculoides
GTGTATGCATTTATATGTATGTCTGCATGTATGAACATATGCAAGTATGTATGCACATATGTATGAATGTATGTATACATGCACGTGTGTAAGTGTGCATGTATGAACATATGCATGTATGTCCATGCGTACATACATACATCAGTATGTATACAGTTGCTGCTCCACACGTATATAGTTGCAGGCATGTAAATGCACATAAGGTCGCATGCAAGCATAGATGCAGTTGCATGGTGCACAAAGAAAGATGCTAATACATACAGAGCTGAAGCTTAACTTGCACTCTCACAGAGTCACATGAAAATTCTTGGACATTTGCACAATGCACCACATGCATCAGCATGCAAATACTCATTTAGACATTATGAATAAATGTGTGTGTGTGTGTATAAGTATATGCATGTGTGTGTATATACATAGAATGTGCATCAGCTGTATTTATATTTATTGTTATTGTTATATCAATAGAGATGATGGAGGGGAGAGGTTGTGGGGTATTCTGTTTCCATTTGTTTATATTTCCCTTATATGTATGTGTGTGTGTTTCTCCATGTACATCATCGTCATCTTCATTACTATTATTATTGCTATTATCATTATTATTATTATTATTATTATTGTTGTTATTATTATTATTGTTATTAT
>NW_026297826.1:0-111 GCF_001194135.2 Octopus bimaculoides
CTGCCGCACATTGCGTCAACAAGCGAATAGAATACGGGAGTCTATTCTGCAGCGCCTTGCGTGTAAGATCGTATTTAATACGGGAGTCGTTTCTGCGCCACCTTGCGTCAA
>NW_026297826.1:121-233 GCF_001194135.2 Octopus bimaculoides
GTAAGATCGTATTTAATACGGGAGTCGTTTCTGCGCCACCTTGCGTCAAAAATCGTATTTAATACGGGAGGATTTTCTGCTGCACCTTGCGTCAACGATCGTATTTAATACG
>NW_026297827.1:6810-7398 GCF_001194135.2 Octopus bimaculoides
TTCATATGTTTGTCTGTGGTGTTCTGGATTGGTGCTTTTTGTACACTATTATTATTATTATTATTATTATTATTATTATTATTATTATTATTATTATTATTATTATTGTTATTTTATGTTTGACTTTTGCTTTACATTTGTATAAGTTGACTCCAAGTCTCACCTAGAGACCTCAAGAAACAACAAGTTAGAAGTTCATGTAGGTGTTATGCCTAGGGTACCATATATTTGGGTTTGTACATAGTGTTGTTCTAGAGAATGTTTAAGAAACCATAAGAAAATTATGAGTTTGTTTTAAAATTTGAGATTATGTAGACAGTATTTTATGTAGGATATGAGCAGTTCCTATGAGCACTATCTTTTGAATTTGTGTCATTTTGGGGTTTCCTGGTATCTGAGCTAGGTAGAAATCAGCCCCTTTTGCTATCATTCCTAGGGCACATATGATAACAGGTATTGTTTTAGTCTTCAGGTTCCACATTTTGCTAATTTCTATTTCAAGATCTTTATACTTGCTTTTCAAGATCTTTATACTTGCTTTATTATTATCATTAATATTATTATTATTATTATTATTATTATTATTAT
>NW_026297828.1:0-126 GCF_001194135.2 Octopus bimaculoides
GTGTTCGTTTGTATTTGCTTTTATTTATTTATTTGTTCATGTGTGTGCCTTTTTTTTGTGTTTAATTAAATTTTGCTAACGTATGTAGTATTTAATTCAATTTGTTTATCTATGTATTGTATTATA
>NW_026297828.1:283-500 GCF_001194135.2 Octopus bimaculoides
TATGTTGTTGATTGAGCCTCCATGTTCTTGCTCAGCGTGCTGGTACAGAATATATATATGTATATATATATATACACGCACATATACATATATGTATACATACGTAGGTAAATATGAATATAAACATATATATATACCTATACATATTTACATACATTATATACACATATATGAATACGTATATATGTATGTAAATATGAATATATATATATATATA
>NW_026297829.1:0-580 GCF_001194135.2 Octopus bimaculoides
GTGTGTGTGTGTGTGTGCGTGCGTAAAAGTCATTAAATAAATACAATTTACTATAAAAATTTGCAGTTTTATTTTCATTAAGACATCAACGTCTTCAAAGCAAAACCTTTGAATGCTGATCGTCTGCATTTCAAGGTCTCTGACCTTGACCCCCACCCACCCACTCCATTTGTTGTTTTACTCTTCTTTTACTAACAAGGAATACATTGAATGTTTTATGATATGTAAGTTAATAGGATTTCTTTAATATGGAATGGCTACGGGTTTCCAATTCAGTAAAATATAAATCAAAGGGGTCCATAAGGAAAATATAAAAAAAAACATCTAAACACTTAATCTTGGATGCTACGACTTTGTTAAGAATAAGTTTCTCCACCGTTTTTTTAAGTGTTCTTCAGTTTAAAAGACGATAGTTCATTTGTCTACTATTTCTAGCACATCATTGAAGCAGGAACAGAAGACTTACCTCCCTTAGATCCAAGAAGAGTTATGTCCCATTGGACATACGTTAAAAAAAGTCTCTTGCACATGAGTGTGTGTGTTTGCGTGCCTATGCATGTGTGCGTGTATGTGCTTCTGT
>NW_026297830.1:0-541 GCF_001194135.2 Octopus bimaculoides
GTTATTCTATATGTATATATATATATATATATATATTAAAATTAATGTGTATGTGCACAATATTGTATATATAAATATATATGTATGCATGAATGGATGGATGGATGAATGAATGTAAGTATGCATGCATGCATGTATGTATGCATGTATATAAACGGCACTACAGTTGTTGAGAGCGGAGTATGTCTTCAAGAATAAGTTATTTGCATTATGTTTCGGACAGTCGCTACTACATTTAATGTCCCTAAACATATCATATACGTACATGCACACACACACACACGTACACATACATATTCACACGCGTCCATACAGGCATATATCATGTCATATGCAAATACGCACTTACATATGTATATTATATGTGTGTGTATGTATGTATATACATATATGCTAATGCATAGATAGATAGACAGACAGACAGACAGACAGACAGATAGATATACATCTATATGTACATGTTTGCATGTTTGCATATTATAGATGGAAAAGGCTATATATCGCATACATATGTATGTATATGCGTGTATATACGTCTATT
>NW_026297831.1:0-422 GCF_001194135.2 Octopus bimaculoides
TTTTCTGTCTGTCTCATTATAACCTTTCATCATCCTACACAAGATCACCTCCTCCGATGCCCCCTCCCATCTCAAAAGAGATTTTTTTGTCTTGGAAATACTTGGTGACTCTGTCAGTGCAGGTGCTACTTAAAAGCACTCAGTCCACACTATAAAGTGGTTGGCATTTAGAAGGGATTCTAGCTGTAAAAACCACACCAAAACTGGCCTTACCTGTGTTTGTGCCATGTAAAAAGCACTAAGTCCACTCTGCTGAGTGGTTGGTGTTAGGAAGGGCATCCAGCTGTAAAACTCCTGCCAAAACGGTTACAGAAGTCTGGTGCAGGCTTTTACGTGGCTGGCTCTTGTCAAACAGTCCTACCCATGCCAACATGGATGGCAGACGTTAAACAATGATGATGATGATGATGATGATGATGATG
>NW_026297832.1:0-252 GCF_001194135.2 Octopus bimaculoides
AAACGGGGTATTCCTTATTCAGTCTAGTTACAAATTATCATTGCAACTTCAGCAAAAGGAAGCTAAAAACCCCAGATTCCTTGGAAGAAAGAACAGTAATGCTGGCGTGTGTAGGAAATGAGATGTGCACTGACAATGGTCAAAGCAGAGAAATGGTGATAAGCCCCAGATGATCAGGTCACGTGGATAGTTAGAGGTATAGAAGAAAACTATTAAATGGGAGAGAGGAAGAAGAACGAAGTAAGAGTGAAA
>NW_026297833.1:0-418 GCF_001194135.2 Octopus bimaculoides
TTCAATATATATATAAACTATAAACAATTACAACGAACAAGGAGACTGGTACATCGTCAAATGTTCCTTTTAATTCTACACTGGGTCATACAGTGTGTTTAATTGCTTAAATTAACCGACACGTGTTTCTGTTGCACGGAGTATGCGCAGTTGAGGGTACAACCCACCAGAACTTGGTGAGCACCTTCATTCAGGCCCTTTCAAAAAGCATGGGTTGAAGCGAACTCTTCAGAAGAAGAATTACAACAGGATTGTTCATATTAAGCGATCGCAGACGTTTAGTACTATGTGATGACGTTAGCCATAAACTGGAATATACCTGAGAGCTAATATATGTCACCCACCTGGATATTTTATATGTATACACTGACCTCATATATATATATATATGTATATATATATGTATATATATATATAT
>NW_026297834.1:0-311 GCF_001194135.2 Octopus bimaculoides
AACTGGAACCCTCGACGTCGTAAGCGACGGAGTGCCAACAACAACACACACACATGCATAGATACATGTACCTGCAGATCTTTACATTGTAACATTCACTTTTCCATGCTTCTTAACGACAGATATTTTTAAAAAGGCAACTCACCATACTTGATAATTCTTCGGATGTTCCCCAATTATCTCAGACACATATTCTAGTTCAGTTTTCAAATCACAGTCCAAGTCTTTCAGTAGAAGCCTACGATAATGCCTGGTGAATAAAAATAAAATGAAATAATAATCCTTTCTACTATAGGCACAAGGCCTGAAAT
>NW_026297835.1:0-404 GCF_001194135.2 Octopus bimaculoides
ATAAGTTTCGGAGCAGTGATTTATCGTTCTCACATGTTAAACTTCCCCGGGGTAGTCTCTGTTAAACTACTCCGGTTTAGTCTTGTTAAACTTCCCCGGTGTATTATTATTATTATTATTAATATTAATATTATTATTATTATTATTATTATTATTATTATTATTATTATTATTATTATTATTATTATTATTGTTCAGTACTTTTATTTTTATATCGTGCTTTCACTTCACTACAGAGCGCAGCTCTGTGTGCCTTGGGTATGTGCTGTGATTTGCTGTGATGCTCTTATGGTTACTGTATTGAAAGTGTTTTGTGTAGGATGTGTGCAGTACCCAGTAGAGCAATTCTCTGTTTGTTATATATATTTGTAAGTCCTGGTGTTTTTGTTATTATTATTATTATT
>NW_026297836.1:0-378 GCF_001194135.2 Octopus bimaculoides
TATATATATATATGTTTTTTTTCTTTTACTTCCTTCAGTCATTTGACTACAGCATTTAGTCGCGCAAATCGGCCCCAGGACTTATCCTTTGTAAGCCTAGTACTTATTCTAACGGTCTCTTTTCCTGAACCACTAAGTTACAGGGACCTAAATACACCACCATTGGTTGTCAAGCAATGGTGGGGGCACAAACGCAGACACTCAAATGCATATATATACATACATATATTCAACGGGCTTCTTTCAGTTTCTGTCTACCAAATCCACTAACAAGGTTTTGGTCAGCCCGAGGCTATAGTAGAAGACCCTTGCCCAAGGTGTCACGCAATGGGACTGAACCCAAAATCATGTGGTTGGGAAGCAAGCTTCTTACCACAC
>NW_026297837.1:0-245 GCF_001194135.2 Octopus bimaculoides
AACGAACGAAATAACAAACGAACGAACGAAATAACGAACGAAGGACCGAACAAAATAACGAACGGAACAACGACCGAACGAACGCACTAACGAATGAACGAAATAACGATCGAACGATCGAACGAAATAGCGAAAGAATGAAAGAAAGAACAAACGAAATAACGGACGAACGAATGAAAGAACGAACAAACAAATAAACGAACAAACGAAATAACGAACGAACGAACAAAGGAATGAAATAATGA
>NW_026297839.1:0-533 GCF_001194135.2 Octopus bimaculoides
TGTGTGTGTGTGTGTGTGTGTGTGTGTGTGTGTCTGTGTGTGTGTTTGAGTTTGGAGGAATATATCATCCGGGCGGATACCGTGGTTATTCAGTTATGTTCCGCATTACGGCTAACCGCATCGGGCGGTATTTAACGTCTATGACTACTATTAGTTGTCATTCACTCTGTAAATTCCTCCATGTAATTCCGTGTTCTCTACATTTGCCTGTAATATAGCCTAGAAATAAATAAGAGGAAAATAAACATATAAATGAATAAATAAATAAATAAATAAATAAATAAGAGAGAATAAATTTTGAGGATGAACAAGTCTCCTTAATTATAATATATTATTACATATATTATTACATAAATATATATGTATATATTACATGTACATTAAATTCGTTTCAATTAAGATGTATTTACATTTCCCTCTACAGAAGATATTGAATCCTTCCATCATTGAATTTCTAGATCTACAATGTTCATCATTGCAGTATTTTTGTATCCTATTATGCAGCTATTGCTTTTAAATTCGACACATTAATA
>NW_026297840.1:0-406 GCF_001194135.2 Octopus bimaculoides
TGAACCCGACGGTAGTGGGTTATAAATATTTGGGGATTTTGGAGCTGGATGACATTTTACATAGAAACATGAAAGTCAAAGTCAGCGAGGCGTATCGAATAAGGGTGAAGATGGTATTGAAATTGAATCGGAATGTCAAAAATTTGATTGCCTTAATGAATATTTGGACAGTTGCGGTGATCAGATATAGTGCGTCCATACTCAAATAGACTAAGGAGGAAATATCAACACTGGATATAAGAACGAGAAAGTTGATGACGCTGCATGGGGCGCTGCATCTTAAGGCAAACATAAACAGACTGTATATGAAAAGAAAGAATGGTGGCAGAGAACTAATTTAGTATAGACTATTGTATAAGAAGTGAAAGGAGAACGCTTGCCGAGTACTTCATAAACAGAGATGAAG
>NW_026297840.1:446-733 GCF_001194135.2 Octopus bimaculoides
AAAATGATGGGCAACGAAGAGTTTAACCAAAGAGCTGAGGAGAAAAGAAAAGAAGACCTTGAAATCAGAATACATGGACAGTTTGAAAGGAATGCACAAAACGTTAAGGAAAATACAGCATTGTGGACATGGCTTGAGCGAGGTGATCTGAAGCGTACCACCGAAAGCCTGATCATTGCTACACAAGACTAGGCTCTCGCAAACAGTTCAGTGAAGTATAACATCTATAAAACAGTTTCTGTGGAAAGAATGTGGAAAATGTGACCCACTTGGTAAGTGGATGTGAG
>NW_026297840.1:743-848 GCF_001194135.2 Octopus bimaculoides
TGGAAAGAATGTGGAAAATGTGACCCACTTGGTAAGTGGATGTGAGAACCTTGCGCAAAAAGAATACAAGCGGTGCCATGATAAAGAGTGTGTGTATCTTCATTG
>NW_026297840.1:858-1058 GCF_001194135.2 Octopus bimaculoides
CTTATGCCATAAAAACCAATATGAAGTAACAGAGAACTGGTATGAGAATGTACTAAGTAAATTTATGCAGGAGGATCGAAAAGTAACGATACTCTGGGACTGTGATTTTCAGCCGGATCGAGTAATCGAACACCGTCGCTGGGTATTGTGATATTGAATAAGAGAGACAAATACTGTCAGATCATTGATGTAGCCATACC
>NW_026297840.1:1068-1441 GCF_001194135.2 Octopus bimaculoides
AAATACTGTCAGATCATTGATGTAGCCATACCAAATGACATGAATATTGTAAGTAAAGAGGTTGAAAAATCCACCAAGTACTACGAAATGAAAGTGGAAAAGGCAAGACTGTATGAAATGCGAGCGGGTAATATAAAAGTGATACCAGTGGTGATCGAAGCTTTAGGCTCAATCCCATTGAAAGTGCAAGACTTCTTAAGGCAACTGGAAATCCCATGCAAGATTGATGTCTTGCTAAAGCAGCCTTATTGGACACAGCACACGTTTTAAGGAAAGTATTATCTGTCTCAGGTTCTTCTTGTGACTTGACAGATGACTAAAGACTCCCGTGCATTGTTATCTACACTGCATCACGAATTAATAATAATAATAA
>NW_026297841.1:0-207 GCF_001194135.2 Octopus bimaculoides
AGTAAAAGCATAAAAATACAAGTTACTTACATGGACATAATCCACACATTGTGGGACAGGTGTTTGGAACATTGGAATACTTAATACACCATTCTGGTTTGTAGTAACTACCACAGTAATAACTATCTTTGCCTTGAGAACAATTCACTATAAAGAACAAGAATTAATACAGGAGACAAAATGAGGAATTGGTTTTATTGGGAAAAT
>NW_026297842.1:0-295 GCF_001194135.2 Octopus bimaculoides
TAGGGAAAAAAATTATATTCAGGTTACACTGCAGCACACCTAGCATCATCATGTGGCACCCCAGTGTGCCGCGACATACTGGTTGAGGAGCGCTGCTATATATCACACACATACAAACACTAATATACAAGTGCACACACACACACATATATGCATACGCATACGTGTATAGACATACGTTAACATGCACGTATGCACATATTTATGTATCATACATATAACTGCATACTCACGAACACAGATATAGTCATACATTCACACATGCAAACACTAATATAAGCATGCACACTTACTC
>NW_026297843.1:0-376 GCF_001194135.2 Octopus bimaculoides
CTGTACCAGCACGCTGAGCAAGAACATAGAGGCACAATCAACAACATAGAGATTAAAATCTTATCCACACATAGCAGAGATGCAGCACTTAGACAAATTACTGAAGCTACACACATAATAGATGAGAAACCTAGCCTGAATAGGAAACTAGAATGGAACACTAACACACACCCCTAACAAACCACAACATGTGACAATATGTTACCCATAAACCAATAATATGAACAAAATATAATACAATACATAGATAAACAAATGGAATTAAATACTACATACGTTAACAAAATTTAATTAAACACAAAAAAAACAAAAAAAACAGTAGATAAAAAAACACACACACACACACACACATGAACAAATAAATAAATAAAACAAA
>NW_026297844.1:0-546 GCF_001194135.2 Octopus bimaculoides
AGTTGTACGCCACCATCATATTTCTAAGAAAAACTCGCTTAAGGGTTTTACCCTGACGAAGGTTTCCCAAAAGAAGAAGGTGAAGATGTGAACGTGACAACTTTAAACAACAGAATGATATTCGAAGTATGTTCAACGTCAAGAGTGCTTCCCAAAGAGATATAAGCTATATAGACATTTTTCAACACACCTCCGTGTTGAGCATTTTTATTAATTCACTAGCTTAAAAGCCGCTCTATCTAGTATATAACTTTTAAGCAACTGACCCCGAATGGGAAGATTTGTAATCAGATCTCTGACTTGTTCTGGAGAATTTGATGCAATTGGTTCCTCCAGATTCATATCCCAATGATAATCATATTCGTTGCAAAAAAAAAACATGTAAAAAAAATCGTCGAAAACAATCGCAGTAATGTAAACGTAGGAATAAAAAACTTCAGGATTGCAGGTCCAGATTCGACCCGGAATGTTTTTCATTTACTCACGGGGTCAGCCTGATTCCAAAATGGTATATGTTGAGCTACGGCCCCTAGGAGTAAAGTGTAT
>NW_026297845.1:0-499 GCF_001194135.2 Octopus bimaculoides
AAAAAATAAGCCATTTGGGGCTAGAAATAAAGCGGAAAAACGTGAAATTCATCGAGTGTCTTATGCGAAATTTGTGATGAGCCCGAGTGATGAAATCTGTTATGAGCCTGAGTGACGCTGATGACCTGAAGTCGCCTCTGATATAATATATCGTTTCAAATTACTGTTGTTTACTTTCGTACGTCCAGCCGATCCCTAATTCTCCGCAAATCTTGCGGGTGCCGCGGATATATGAAGTTCCTAGTCTTATCGTTAAAGTCATGAAACTAGGTATTAGTATTTTTCGGTCGATAACTGACGAAGTATTAGGGTTCTGGTGTCTGTCTTACGTGTACGCTTTGTAGTATTAATGCATTATATATATTGTTATGTATTCTTTTGTTCTTTGTGGGATAATAAACAACTCACTGAAGGCATTGTTGTTTCTAGGTGTTTACTTTATTTGACATATACTGCTTAGTAGATGCGCTTAACGAAATAGTACTACTAGTGAAGATGT
>NW_026297846.1:0-488 GCF_001194135.2 Octopus bimaculoides
AACACCGCCACCGCCGTCACCACCTCCTCCACCATCAGATCCACCGTCATTGCCATTAAAACCATCAACATTCTTTTTGACCTTAAATTCTTCTTGACCAGATTCTATCTTTGATCGATGGTGCTACAACAAAAAAATCAGTTTTGTACAATTTGATTCAATAGCGGAAATGCATTACTTCTCATTTCCGGTATCATCTAAATCTTTTCAGTATGAAGATTCATTGTTTGCATAAAACGTAATGTTGTTGTTAGCCCTCATTTGATAGTGGCGTCGGCCATTTTAAAAGGATGTTATATATTTAATTACCTATATATCTATTTAATCTCTATCACAAATTGTGGAAAATACCTTCACTGGTCACATGCTTGCAAAACATCAATCACTAGTTTAGCGCATTTCTGACAGCGAGTGTAATAAGGGAGTGTCTGCAACTCATTATAAAACAAATATCTCAAGAGACTTTGTTCGAGAGACACTGTTTTTTT
>NW_026297847.1:0-210 GCF_001194135.2 Octopus bimaculoides
TACATACATACATACATACATACAGACATACATACATATATACATACACAGCGCATGCACAATTAGTATTTATAACTGCACACGCACTCACCCTATCACATATGTATATACATAGACATACACAACTGCACAGACCCACACCTATAGATATAGTTATATAAATTATATACACATATATACACACACATATATATATATATATATATATAT
>NW_026297848.1:0-1042 GCF_001194135.2 Octopus bimaculoides
ACTTACGTACGGGAGTACGTACGTCCGTGCGAACATATACGTACGTGCGACCGTACGTACGTGCGTACGTACATATGCGTACGTAGATATACGTACGTCCGTACTTACGTAAGTACATAACGTGCGTGTGTACGTACATACATACATATACGTACGTGCGTACATACATATACTTGCGTACGTAATTACGTAGATACATATACGTACGTGCGTTCTTACATACATATACGTACGTGCGTTCGTAAGTACGTACGTACTTATATACGTACGTAAGAACGTACATACGTATATGTACGTGCGTAAGTACGTACGTACATACATATACGTGCGTACGTACGTACATATATACATATAATTACGTGCGTGCGCGCATACGTGCGCGCATACGTAGGTACATACAAACATATACGTACCTGCGTACGTACATATACGTACGTACATACATATACGTACGTGCGTACGTACGTACATACATATACGTACGGACGTACGTACATATACGTACGTGCGTGCGTACGTACATACATATACGTAAGTGTGTACTTACATATATGTCCGTGCGTACGTACGTACATACATACATATACGTAAGTGTGTACGTACATATATGTCCTTGCGTACGTACATACATACATATACGTAAGTGTGTACGTACATATATGTCCGTGCGTACGTACGTACACACATACATATACGTAAGTGTGTACGTACATATATGTCCGTGCGTACGTACGTACACACATACATATACGTAAGTGTGTACGTACATATTTGTCCGTGCGTACGTACGTACACACATACATATACGTAAGTGTGTACGTACATATATGTCCGTGCGTACGTACGTACACACATACATAAACGTAAGTGTGTACGTACACACATACATATACGTAAGTGTGTACGTACATATATGTCCGTGCGTACGTACGTACACACATATATATACGTAAGTGTGTACGCACATACATACATATACGTAAGTGTGTACTCACATACATACATATACGTAAGTGTGTACGCACATACATACAGATACGTA
>NW_026297849.1:0-331 GCF_001194135.2 Octopus bimaculoides
TATATATATATATTGTATTAATAAGAAAGGAGTTACGCCGCAAAACCACATACATTAAGTGAACATATTTATCTTTAATATATATTTCTATACAAAGAAAAGATTCATTAAGAGACTTAATAAATCAAAATTCCTTTACTCATCTTCAGGAAAAAACAAATATTACACCAGAAAAAACACACTCGGGTTAAAAATACAATTCGTTCATGGCGAAAATCTCATAATTACAAAAAAAAACGATTTTTCAAAAAGAACGGTACTTATAAAAAAATTATAAAAATATATATATACACACATAAGTATATACATATACATAAATACATATACATAC
>NW_026297850.1:0-501 GCF_001194135.2 Octopus bimaculoides
TAGAAAATCCCAAGGTGGATCCAATGCCATCCAAGACACCAAAGGAAAGACGAAATTTGGAAGGCACCCAAAAACTTGCAAATTTTACCTGCAAGGCAAACGTTGGCATGAAGAAGACGGCAAAAACTGCCGGTTTGCCCACCCGACACCCCGCCAAAACTACAAAAGTTTAAAGGATAAAAACTTCCCTGAGGAAAGACGACAGATGTCCCCAAGGAAAAAATTCAAGGACGTGCGCTTTTCAGAAATCATACGCAACGCAGCAGCTGAGCAAGAGTCTTTTTTGTGCATGGCGCAAAAGATTCTGCAGCAACTGACGTGGCTACGCCAAGCACAGACGAGGAACCTTGCCCCCCACTGCGCAAGACCACCACAGCCAACAGACATGGGATGGCCTCCCCTAACGCCTGCACAGGCATCACGCCGATATCTTTACTAAATATTGGGGGCTTGTTGCATTATAATGATAAAAGCAAAATTTCTTTCCTGAGAGACCTTGCT
>NW_026297851.1:0-309 GCF_001194135.2 Octopus bimaculoides
TATCTATCTATCTATCTATCTATCTATCTATCTATCTATCTGTCTACTTACACACACTTATATATTATACATATATGCATACATACATATATACAAGAAATCATATATACATACATACATTATCATTTAAGTATATATGAGCATGACAGTTTCTTCTGCTATTGCCTTGGGCCGACCAATGCCTTGCGAATGGATTTGTTAGACGGAAACTAAAAAGACCCGTTATCGCCATGATAGATCACTGACCACTACATTTACATTTTTTCTCCTTGTTTCTCTCCTTGTTTCTTTCCGTGTTACTTTCAGTTG
>NW_026297852.1:0-368 GCF_001194135.2 Octopus bimaculoides
CTACATTTTGTTCGCTCCAAGGCTGTTCGCTCAAAGGTGTTTTGAACTATCTCAGTTGCTATAGAGCTGCCATTCTTACTAGATCGTGTTTTGATATCAAACCGGGCGGCGCGTTGTGGTTTTGAGCGAAACACTTCATTTCAAGTTGATCAAGCACACTTTTCAATTAGAGCGAGTTACATTGGTTTGTTCACCTTGCCAGCAGGATGGCGTTATTGTAAGTCTAAAACGATGCAAAAGCGCAGTGACCAGTTACGTGTAACAGCATCGAGCAATCTGGTTGGTCATGTGATATACATATACGACAACACACTCACACGCACATACACACACATAAATATGTACATATATATACCAATATATATATA
>NW_026297853.1:0-256 GCF_001194135.2 Octopus bimaculoides
AGGTGCCACGTAGTGGGACTGAACCCGGACCATGTGGTTGGTAAGCATTGAGAGAATGAAAAAGAAAATTAGAAAATTTTTTCGCCCCTGTATCCTGTATACTACGTGGCTATCCTGCTCAGAACACGCAATCCATACGTTTCCGTCAGTGACTCAATAACAAGCTTATCATTCTTCCCGTACGCCTTCTATTCTTTTTTTGCCGGACCGCTAGGTAACGGGGACGTAAACACACCAGCATCGGTTGTCAAGCGAT
>NW_026297854.1:0-335 GCF_001194135.2 Octopus bimaculoides
GCCCCCTCTATGTTTAGCCCCTTGTGGGCAATAAAGAAATAAGAAACGGTTAGCACGCCGGGCAAAATGCTTAGCGATATTTCGTCGGTCTTTACGTTATGAGTTCAAATTCCGCTGAGGTCGACTTTGCCTTTCATCCTTTCGGGGTCGATAAATTAAGTACCAGTTGCGTACTGGAGTCGATCTAATCAACTGCCCCCTTCGCAAAAATTTCGGGCCTTGTGCCCAGAGTAGAAAGGATCATTATTATTATTATTATTATTATTATTCCAACTGGCAGAATCTTTAGTACGCCGGGCGAAATGCTTAGCAGTATTTCGTCTGCCGTTACGTTC
>NW_026297855.1:0-650 GCF_001194135.2 Octopus bimaculoides
AAAAAAAACAAACTACAAATTACGTGGGTATATATAATCAATTATAAAAACAATAGAAAATGGAGATATATAAGGCTTGTCAATTCAAAAATTCAAATTCAAAATTTATTAGCATAATAATATAGTATCTTATATTCTTATAATAATACAATATAATAAGTAATAAATATTAATTATAAATCATATAAAAATGTTTCAATTCTTGGCCAAAATAAAATAATAAAGATACATTGTTTTTTGACCAAGAATCTCTTCAGCATAATTTCTTGTGTGTATTAGGACCAAATTTAAATCTGTTTAGTCTAAATCTATTTGTTTAAATCAATTTGTTTAAATAAATAGATTTATATGCAGTCTTATTGGATAGGCGAATCACACAAGAAATTACACCGACGAGATTCTTGGTTAAAAAAGACAAAAAACAAGGAATCTTTATTATTTTATTTTGGCCAAGAATTGAAACATTTTTTTATGTGATTTATATTTAATATTTGTTACTTATTATATTGTATTATTATTATAAGAATATTGTATAATATATTATTATGCTAATAAATTTTATATTTTAATTTTTGAATTGGCAGCCGTTATACATCTCCATTTTCTATTACTTATAAATATATATATAAATGTGTGTGTGTGTGTGTGGG
>NW_026297856.1:0-303 GCF_001194135.2 Octopus bimaculoides
AATAATAATAATAATAATAATAATAATAATAATAATAATAAAAAAGCAACAAAAATAACAATAAAAAGGTGCTTTGGTGAAATCATTTGCGAAATAACTCCAAAATATGTATGTATGCATGTATGCATATATGTATGTCTGTGTGTGTGTGTGTGTATGTGTGTGTATGTGTGCATATATGTATGTATATATTCATGTATGTATGTATGCATATCTGTATGTATATGTGTTTTTGCATGTGTGTATGTATAGTTGTATGTATGTATATATGTATGTATGTGTATGTGTGTGTATGTATGTATA
>NW_026297857.1:0-219 GCF_001194135.2 Octopus bimaculoides
TATATATACATATATATATACACATATATATACACACATATATATATATAAACATATATACACACACATATATATACATACACATATATATATATACACATATATATATATACACACACATATATAAATACATATATATATACACATATATGCATAAATATATATATATACATATACAGATATATATACATTTATACACACACACACACACGCACACAC
>NW_026297858.1:0-642 GCF_001194135.2 Octopus bimaculoides
CTATCTATCTATCTATCTATCTATCTATCTATCCATCTATCTATCTCTTTACCTCACTGTTGTCTCTCATCCATACGCCAGTGACAGCCACCACTTACCGTTAACCCCCATCCCCTTGCTCATTCACAATTAAACCCACCCACACTCCCCACCCAGTTCACACCGTATCCCTGTCATGGAAGAAAAACTACGAACAATTTCCTATTGTCCAGACGCAACAAACTTTTCTTTCCACATGATTGTACTCTTGTACGCTTTCTTCTGCTAGAAAAAAGGGAATTCGGGTGTGATAAGGAGCTGGGTCGGTCTTAACTTTTGCAAACGCAAGTAATTTTAAAAAATACAAATGCATTAATACATATTAATACAGATCAATATAAGTCTATATGTACAAAAGCATAACATATAAATATATAAATAAAGATATAAATTAAAGGAACGTAAAAATATACGAGGTGTGAAGATGGGGAGTGCAAAAGAAAGAGAACACATTAACAAAAATAGAAATAGTGATTCTTTTTTACTCTAGGCATAAGGGCCGAAATTATGGAGGAGGGAGCTAGTCGATTATATCGACCCCAGTGCATAACTTGTACTTAATTTATCGACCCTGAAAGGATGAAAGACAAAGTCGACCTCGGC
>NW_026297859.1:0-231 GCF_001194135.2 Octopus bimaculoides
GTCATTTGACTGCGGCCATGCTGGAGCACTGCCTTTAGTCGAGTAAATTGCCCGCAAGACTTATTCTTAGCATTTATTCTATCGGGCTCTTTTGCCGAGCCGCTAAGTTACGGAGACGTAAGCAAATCCACAGCGGTTGTCAAGCGATGTTGGGGGGATAAACACGGATGCACAAACATATACACACATACACACACACACATACACACACACACATTCACACACACACAC
>NW_026297860.1:0-760 GCF_001194135.2 Octopus bimaculoides
TACCTTTATAAACAGGGCTAATTCAGCTCTTTCTTTTAGATTGAAAAAGTGATAACCAACCTTGAACGATTTTCGGAACTTATTGGATTCTCTCAGAGGCGTCAATCTGAACTTGACCAACGCCATAGACGCAAGCAACCAACTTGTTGATGTATTCAACAATTACTCTAGCTACAGAAAATTAGGGCTATTAATTTGCTTTCCCTAAGTGTTACCCCTTTATTTTAAAAATCAGGGGCCTGTCAACAGGGTTTTTATGTGTGTCTAAGAATGACTGAAACAAATGAAAAGTAAAATGGAGACTTCCAAGCTTCAGAGACCTTCATTTTCTGGTGGTATTTCTATGTAAAAGGGCTAGCCTTCTGCTTCTGTTTGGTAACCGTTAGGTGTATTTGTTGTGCCCATGTGATCCTAAACCATTTAGGTTTTAACAATAGTACAAGGTCCTTTCGGTCTGGAAGCACCTGAGATTTTTGCAGATATGATCAGGGAATCAATTTATTTTGCGGGTTTCTTATTTGTTGCCCAAAGAAAAGTGTGCGCATGCTGTAAGTTCTTTTTTCTGCAGAATTTGTGATGGAAATATTCAAAGCAAATTCTAGGATGAAAGACATTTGTTCATGACACTTATTTGAACTTGACAGCATTTTATTTTCCACTTAAATTAATTAACATTAGTTAATATGCAAGTTTCCAACTGATGCGTATACCTTAATTAAGTCTCCTGTTTAAGAGAAATAGGTAGAGAAAAAACCCGAAT
>NW_026297860.1:1427-2434 GCF_001194135.2 Octopus bimaculoides
TTGTATATAGATTGACAGATATATATGTATATATATATGTATATATCTGTCAATCGGGAGAGAGAGAGAGAGAGAGAGAGGGGGGGGATTACAAAGATTTGAAATAGCAAGGCTTTCAATTAAGAGCATGAAGAAAAGGTAAAATAGTAAAACAAACAGATACAGCACTGAAATGGCAACGGAGATTTAGGCAATAAGTATATACAGGCCGTACGAATACACATACACACGCACACATGCACACACATATATGCAAACACACACTAAAAACTTTGTCAAATATACAATAGATTTCAAAATTAAAAAAATTTCTCAATTTAGTTTCTGTTGCAATATGCAACGCTCTTAAGGCGGTGAGCTGGCAGAAACGTTAGCACGCCGGGCGAAATACTTAGCGGTATTTTGTCTTTATGTTTTGAGTTCAAATTCCACCGAGGTCGACTTTGCCTTTATATCCTTTCGGGGTCGATAAATTAAGTGTCCGTTGCGTACTAGGGTCGATCTAATCGACTGGCCCTCTCCTCCAAAATTTCGAGCCTCGTGCCTCAAGTAGAAAAGTAGAAAAGAATGTGCAATTCTCTTTTCTAAAACCTCATCACACTAGTAACTATATACTGTATCAAGTTGTCTATTGTCATTATTAATGTCTCTTATTATGTTAATAACACATGTTGACCTGATTTGGAATTTTAGAAATATGCGTTACCTATTGTTTATCATTACTTCTGTCAACATATTTTGGAAAACATTCCAGTGCTGTCATTGTAGGCAAGTAGCAGGAATTTAGCGGGTTCTCTATCAAAAACGAAAAGTTGGTGGCACAGATTACGTACTTGTAATTTGGGCAGATATCCTCTCGAAACTTTATCAAACTTACGCAGGCGTCGTTGTGTGGTAAGAAGTTTGTTTCCCAAACACATGGTCCCGGGTTCAGCCCCACTGCGTAGCACCTTGGGCAAGTGTCTTCTAACATAGCCTCAGGCCGACCAAAACCTTGTGAGCGGATT
>NW_026297861.1:0-288 GCF_001194135.2 Octopus bimaculoides
CATCAGTAGAGATAGGATGTATCTCTATCCATCAGTCCAGTTATGATGTAGCTCTATCCACCAGTCCAGTTATGCTGTATCTGTATCCACCAGAGTAGTCATGATGTACCTATCCATCCATACGGATATCAAATAGTATTACAATGTATTTATCCCTAAGTCCAGTCATGACATATTTATCCAGCAATCCAGTTATATTGTATGAATCCAAGAGTCCAGTTATAATGTATATATCCAAGAGTTCAGTTATGATGTGTCTATCCATCAGTCCAATTAAGACATAGCTAT
>NW_026297862.1:0-200 GCF_001194135.2 Octopus bimaculoides
TATATATATATATATATATATATATATATATATATACATAGGCATATATGTACATATGCATATATATACGCATATGTATATATACACAAAAATATATATACGCAAAACTATATGTATATATATACATGTGCATACACATATGTATATACAGACATACTGCATATATATGCACATATGAATATATATATATATATGCATAA
>NW_026297863.1:0-490 GCF_001194135.2 Octopus bimaculoides
CGTCCAACCCATGCTAGCATGGAAAGCGGACGTTAAACGATGATGACGAGTTCTGTATGTGGTCAACAACTTGCTAGAAGGAGCAATGAAATCTATTTTATTCTGAACTGTCATAAAATACAGAAGGAAGCATTGGATGGTATGATCTTAGATATAATAACTAAAAAGCAGATGAGATGTTCATGGCTGGAATGTCTTTAATCAAGTCAATTCTATCAGAGCTGACCTGAGGCTTACAACATCTTGTAAAGTTTGAAATAAGGGGTTTCGGAGAGTTTAAATTTAGAAGGGAAAATTCAGAAAAACATGTTTAAATTATCACATTAATAAAAATTTCAATGAGCTTTATGAGTTGAAATGTTTAATGAAGATTTTAACAAATATACATGATTGAAAATCCAGTCATATTGAGTATTTATTAAAAAAAAAATTTTTTAAAAGAAAGAAAAAAATGGGTTTTTTTAAAAAACATTTTCTGTTGTAGTGCATG
>NW_026297864.1:0-590 GCF_001194135.2 Octopus bimaculoides
GGCGGTGCTCCAGCATGGCCGCAGTCAAGTGACTGAAACAAGTAAAAGAGCAAAAGAGTGAATATATAATAATAATAATAATAATAATAATAATAATAATAATAATAATAATAATAGGTAAGGATAAAATATCCAGGCGGGTACCGTACAAACACTCAGATTTAATCCAGGTTATGACTAACCATTTCGAGTTGTAAGGAGCACCTAGGATTATTCAATGTCAGTAATCTCAATGTATTTCATCCGATGGGTAAATCCCAGGTTCTCTGGATTATAAATATTTTATTCAAGGCAATTACAATGAATATTGAGATTAGTCCATCTGCATATTTTTTATTTGAATTTAAATTGAATATGCTGTAGAATTGACTGTAGAAATAAAAAAATATGCAGTTGTACTTAACTCCATGCTCATTGTGCTTTACTCTCACATACACATTTACACAAACACACAGACACACAGACACGCACACATGTATAATGGAATATAAGTATAAACATGAAAGCAGCTGGTATCAAATCGGATTGTGACGTTTATATATTTAGATCTCTTGCAACCTAATCTGTAACATTCAATTCTATTCTCATAT
>NW_026297865.1:0-1670 GCF_001194135.2 Octopus bimaculoides
TATATGTGTGTGTGTTTGTGTGTGTGAATATGTGTGTATATATCTATTTGTATATGCATAAACATACATGCACACACAAGTGTATATATTACTTTTATTTGTTCTTAGCAATTATGACATTAGTAACATGGAATGTAGTTGCTAAACATCAAATATATATTTGATCAGAACTTCTGAAAAGGTGAATTATAAAAGGATGTAATGAATTATATGTATGTGCATATATGTATGAGAGTGTGGGTGATAGTAATAAAAATGAGCTTATTGTATACAGTGCATATATTGAGTTTACACATATACTTGCAGATACACACACATATATATATATTGTATCTTATTAACTCTAGGCTAACATATCAGCAATGTCTTTAATCATTGAGATTTTAATTAAATTGACTTGTTTTGTGTTGTGTATATATGTTGTCATCACATGGCATATTCTGTAAAACTGACAGTACACAATTGCCATTCTTCAGTTTATAATCTAGATGGATTGACTCTCTCATTCTCTTTCTCACTGTGTATATATATATAAATGTGTGTGTGTGTGTGTGTGTTTGTGTGTGTACGTGTACACACATACATATATGCAGTAGCATAGGTCTCCTTACTCTAAGAGTAAAGGTGTCATAAAATCAAAGAAAACAACATAGGTTTCAGCCAATATTGGTCAAAGCTATGTTATGATGTTTCATGATTCAAAGTTTACCTATGACTTGTATGATGTTTCATCTAGGGAGCAGAAAACCTGCCTCTAGAATCCTCAGAAATTTTAATATAGTTACATTATGGGGCTGAAAGATGTTCATGTGTTTTTTTTTATATATCCACACATATATGCATACATACATACATACATACATACATATGAATAATAACAATAAATGGAGCAAAACACATATAGATAAAAGTTCCTTTAATTCCTACATATGTTTCAAAATATATGTGCACTCTACTCCAAAGAAGTAAGAGCTGCTGGAATTCCACATATATTCATTGTCATGGAACCAACATATAGAAGTAAGACAAATGCGAAATGATGTGTGCATACATATGAACATATGTATGTATATGTTTGTATATGTGGGAAACAACTTTTCTTTTATGTACTTTCTATTAAATTCATGACTGAGTTTGAGTTTTATCCGTTTTATTTAATTTATTTTATTTTTAGTTTAGAAATAATATAATCCCTAAATCCATATTCAATGTTTCTGAACCTGCACATTCTTATTTTCATGAACTGTATCATTCATGTAAACTTTTCTGTTAAAGGATTTTTTTACTGTTATCCTCATACATTGGAGTTTACATGTTAATTAGATTAATAGCCGCATGTTGATGTTTTGGTGTGCATTTATTTTGGCATTATATTGTGATAAAAGTATGGATTCTATGATTAATCTCCTATTTTATAGAAAATCTAAGTATTCTCCTTAAGTGTTTTTCTAGTTTTGTCTTCTGGTGTATGGTATAATGTTTTGTAATAACTTCTTATAGTAAGCTCACAGAAAGCCTATAAGACAATGTTGTACTAGTATGTCCAATGTAACATCTTGAACTCTGAAATTTGCAATACACACACACACACACACACACATATATATATAAGTGTATATATATGTATATGCATATATATATGTATGCATATATATATATATATATATATA
>NW_026297866.1:0-429 GCF_001194135.2 Octopus bimaculoides
GTGCAGCAGTGATTATATTATTTGGGTTTTCTCCTTCAGCACAGCGCCAGACTCTCAAAAACAACGTCAATTCCATGCTTCTCCAGGTTCTGGACATTTTAGTGGTTGGTTTATTAATTTATCTATCTATCTATTTATTTATTTATTTAATTTTAACAGTGTGATGGAGGGTAGTAAAGAAATAGAGAAAGAAAGTGTCTATATTTAGAGAGATTGAGTGGCTGAGAGAAGAGAGGAAGAGAGAGAATGTTCGTGTCTATTCGAGAGGTTGAGAGGGAGAGAGAGAGAGAAAGTTCGTGTCTATTTGAGAGGCTGAGAGAAGAAAGACGTTGTGCTAGAGAGAAGTGAAAAGACAGAGAGAGAGGGGGGTATATATTTCTGATAAAGGTTGAGGGTCTGAGAGAAGAAAGGCTGTGTTAGAGAGAAGTG
>NW_026297867.1:0-285 GCF_001194135.2 Octopus bimaculoides
TGTGTGTGTGTGTGTGTGTGTATGTATGTATGTACGTATGTATGTATGTAAGTATGTACGTACGTACATACGTATGTATGTATGTATGTATGTATGTGCGTTTGTCCTCCCGCCATCGTTTGACAACCGATGCTGGTATGTTTACGTAACCCGAAACATTAGCGTTTCAACAAAAGAGACCGATAGAATAAGTAACAGGCTGACAAAGAATAAGTCCTGGGGTCAATTTCTTTGCCTAAAACCCTTTAAGGCGGTGCTCCAGCATGGCTGCAGTCAAATGACTGA
>NW_026297868.1:0-417 GCF_001194135.2 Octopus bimaculoides
AATAATAATTCATTAAGTAACAAAAAGATGGATTTGGTATTAGTCTTTATGAAGACTAATACCAAATCAATCTTCTGGCTACTTGATTCTTCTTCTTCTTTTTCTTCTTCTTCTTCTTTTTCTTCTTCTTCTTCTTCTTCTTCTTCTTCTTCTTCTTCTTCTTCTTCTTCTTCTTCTTCTTCTTCTTCTTCTTCTTCTTCTTCTTCTTCTTCTTCTTCTTCTTCTTCTTCTTCTTCTTCTTCTTCTTCTTCTTGTTTAGTTCATATAAAGGACTGAAGTAACTCAGCAGAAATGTAATAGATAGAGAGAAGACTTCTTTACTTTTGTATACTTTTGAATCGTATACAAAAGTAAAGAACTCTTCTCACTATCTATCTATCTATCTATCTATCTATCTATCTATCTATTATTATTATT
>NW_026297869.1:0-433 GCF_001194135.2 Octopus bimaculoides
ATTGAGCAATTTTGAGAGAGGTATTAAGGCTAGACAGAAGAGGAGTGGTGGTAGTGAGTCACCCTGGAAAATACCAGATGAAATTCTTACATCTCCAGCATTTAGAGATTCATTGTCATTGTTCAACGTCAGTGTGGTTCTCCATGATCTCATACTTACAGATAAAAAGTTTCGCAGAGTAGGAGCTACTTTATACATTATTATTATTATTATTATTATTATTATTATTATTATTATTATTATTATTATTATTATTATTATTATTATTATTATTATTTATTATTTATTATTATTATTATTTTATGTTTGACTTTTGTTTTGCATTTGTACAAGTTGGCACCAAGTCTCACCCAGCGACTTCAAAAGACAAGTCAGAAGTTCATATTGATGATATGCCTAGGGTGCTATAGTTTTGGTTTTGTACATAGTGTTG
>NW_026297870.1:0-400 GCF_001194135.2 Octopus bimaculoides
CACACTCACCCACACTAACAAACACACATACACGCGCGCGCAAGCACACACACATACACATATATATATACGCCTACATGTTTATTTATATATATGTGTATATGTATACATGCATAGATGTATTTCTATATGTTTAACAATACAGAGTTTATTGTAATTTCGCTGCGTGATGTGTGGCTATCGAGAAGACTAGGTTAAGACTAGGTATAAACACAACGGTTTTCTGAAAATCCATGATTCTCAAAGTTAGAGAGTATGCTTAAGAAACTAACCAGATGAAAGTGACTGAGAATAAATCTCTGTTCCATTCGTTGTGAGCTCCTTTGTAATCTGTGTTAGTTACATAAACAACGCTATATTATCCGTCATGCATATGAAAACAAATATTCATATGAGTGAG
>NW_026297871.1:0-646 GCF_001194135.2 Octopus bimaculoides
TAATAATAATAATAATAATAATGATAATAATAATGATTTCAAATTTTGGCTCAAGGCCAACAATTTCACGGGGAGGAATATTTGAACTCAGTACCTACAGACAACGACTTCGACGACAACGACGACGTCGATGATGATGATGATGGGGTGGTCTGATGGTGGTGGGGCTGGTCTTGGTGGTGGTGATATTATCTGTGGTAGTAGTAGTAGTAGTAGTAGTAGTAGTAGTAGTAGTAGTAGTAGTAACTATAACACATCATTAGTTACCCAGGGATTTAGGGTTTCAAGCAAAAATATCTTTACAAACTAAGATTCAAAAAAACGTTCACGTGATTTACTTATGGGTTTCTGGCGGAAAATCGAAAGAATATTCTAAACAATATTGTTAATGTCACGTAATTTCAGTATGTAAATTTGAAATCTCGCGAATATTAACGATTGTGATAGGGAGATTGGACATGTGTACGTGTATACGTTTTGCATCTCGATTAGTTTTCATTCATTATTATTCAAACCAGCAGTTGGACAAAATCCAGCTAACTTCATATGTATTCATGCATATATTTCTAAACCCACACCTACATTTGAAATGTGAACTGTAAAGAAGAATAACTTCAAAAGGATATATGGATATGTGCACCTGAAC
>NW_026297872.1:0-383 GCF_001194135.2 Octopus bimaculoides
GACTGTGGCCATGCTGGAGCACCGCCTTTAGTCGAGCAAATCGACCCCATCATTTATTCTTTGTAAACATAGTACTTATCCTATCAGTTACTTTTGCCAAACTGCTAAGTTACGAGTACGTAAACACACCAACATCGGTTGTCAGGCGATGGTGGGGTACAAACACAGACACACGAATACATACATACATACATACACACACACACATATGCGATGGGTTTCTTTCAGTTTCTGGCTACGGAATCCATTCACAAGGCTTTGCTCGGCCCGCGGCAACACAGCTACCCAAGGTGCCACGCATTGGGACTGAAACCGGAGCCATGTGGTTGAGTACCAAGCCTCTTACCACACAGCCACTCCTGTATGTGTATATACATGTATTT
>NW_026297873.1:0-404 GCF_001194135.2 Octopus bimaculoides
TGTGTGTGTGTGTGTGTGTGTGTGTGTGTGTGTGTGTGTGTGCAAATACGTTTATTTTATTTCATGAATTCAGAAGTTCAACGTGAGCTACATATAGTTTCATGCTCGCATTGAGCAACAACCGGGCAGCCTCGTATAGCGTGTCGCGCAGGATTCGGTAACTATTCAGGCTGAAATAACATGATTATTCCGCGAAGAAACACTTATAAAATAGAAAAAGAAACGATATAGAAAAACGTTCCGAGCATGAAACTTGAAGTAGCTGACGCAAAACTCGTGTATTCATTAAATGATAACTGTCTCACTGAATTGAATGCCTTTTCTTAGATGATCCTATCAACAAGTGAATATTACGATACATACATACATACATACATACATACATACATACAAACACACACACA
>NW_026297874.1:0-205 GCF_001194135.2 Octopus bimaculoides
ACTGGGGACCAGTGAACGCAATGAGGGACCACCAAAAAGAACAGTGGTCCCGCACTGGGGACCAGTGATCCAAGTGAGGGACCACCAAAAAGAACAGTGGTCCCGCACTGGGGCCCATTGAACGCAGTGAGGGACCACCAAAAAAACAGTGGTCACGGACTGGGGAACAGTGAACGCAGTGAGGGACCGCCAAAAAGAACAGTGG
>NW_026297875.1:0-437 GCF_001194135.2 Octopus bimaculoides
TGAAAGTGTTAACAAGAACAGGACAGTGAGAACAAGACAGTGAAAAACAGCAAGAACAGGACAGTGAGAACAAAACAGTAAAAACAAACAGTATATATATATATATATGTACACATATACCTGTCTATCTATATGCATATTTCTATAGCTGTCTATCTATACACGTTTTTATTCCTGTACATATTTTTAAAAAAATGTATAATGAAAATAAATACAATCTAAATTGATCAGAATTGTAATATAATAAGAGTTGGTTGTTTAGAAGACATATCTTTCATATGATTATCATATTTTAATAATGTTTTTTATTCATGATGCCTTCCTTTTCCCGAGATCCTTATTAAATAAGGAGTATTTATTGTGTCCTTTTATGTTCTCCAGTTTCGCTGCTTACATTATATTGTGTTGTTGTTGTTGTTGTTGTTGTTATTATGAAT
>NW_026297875.1:1558-2136 GCF_001194135.2 Octopus bimaculoides
GGTTCAGCAAAAAAAAAAAATAGATAAGTACCAGGGTTGATTTGATTGACTAAAACTTCTTTAAGGCGGTGCCCCAGCATGGTCGCAGTCTAAAACAAGTGAAAGATAAATCTTCAGATGTTACTGTCTCAAGTTCTGGATCTCATGAGGCTGGTTGTCTGGTTTCCATGGAGAAGAATTAACCAAGATCACAACCCTCCCCTTTCTGAACAGGACACCAGTCTGTTGCATGGTACCTCATTTACGGCTAAGTGGACTGAACCAACATGCGAAATGAAGTGTTTTTGCTCAAGAACACAACTCACTACGTGGTTAAGGAATTGAAACCACAATCTTGCAATCATGGGTGCAGAACTTGAACTACTAGGCCATGTGCCTTTACTGATTTTGTTGTGTAGCTCCTTAAAATAGCAACAAGAGATGAGTGTTCAGGACCCCCTCCATACACATACACACACCACCAACTACTACTGCGAGAGATAAATAGATAGATAAATAGAAAGAGAGAGAGAGAGAGAAAGAAAATTTTGTGTGTGTGTGTGTCAGTTTAGATGTTTCCATTTCATCTCACTATTTCT
>NW_026297876.1:0-291 GCF_001194135.2 Octopus bimaculoides
AACAAAGAAAGTCCAAAGAAGGGAAAAACAGAGGAAGAAAAAATCGCCACCGATATCCACGAGGTTACATTGTGGAATATATATGTATGTATATGTATATGTATATAATGTATATATGTGTGTGTATATATATATATATAGGTAAAGTAAATGTTAGAGGTAATACTTGACAATTGTAAGCACCAGTGTATGCCAGCTCGTGGTTGAGGTGAAAGAATAAATTTTAAATCCAAAAATTAACAACAAAAACACAAAGGATTCTGTGGTACACGTGTTTCAAGCTTTATAGTT
>NW_026297877.1:0-499 GCF_001194135.2 Octopus bimaculoides
GAGAGAGAGAGAGAGAGAGAGAGAGAGAGGGAGGGAGAGAGAGAGAAGGAACGAGAGAGAGATAGGTGATGTATATCCATATTTACGCGCATGCGTTCTGTGCGTATACGTGAGTCTAGATAAATATCAAAGATGGAATCCGGAAATATCCACGTAGTTGAAAATGGATTTAAGGTGTAACTAACCACAAGTTCAAACCTATCTCTTCTATAAGATAAATCTACCTCATATTGTAGAGAACATCGTTTCTCTAATTGCTATTATTTAGCATCATCAAAGAACGCAATTACAGAGTAATACTAATGATGCAAATGCCTCATTAGCGAAAATATTGGCTAATGAGATAGGGATTGTCTTTAATTGATGACGTCATCATGAGCGATAATCGATACTTAATGAACTATGTATCTGCATATCCTCAGAGTTCTGAGGCGTAGTGGAACATTTATTAGTAATTTCGCGTTAAACGTAATTCAATAGTTGCATATGTTATAATCAT
>NW_026297878.1:0-364 GCF_001194135.2 Octopus bimaculoides
ATCTTCGTCGTGATTTTCAATGTGTTTTTGGCCTGTCCTTCGATATAATGTGAATAAATGCCAAGCGAAAAGCACATGGGTTTTGATTACATCTAATCGGCCTTCGGCCTAAGCGGCGAACCGTTCAACAAAGAAAGAAAGCGATGGTCGGTGACCGTGAGACTCTCTCTCTCTCTATGTGATGTCCTTTCAACTGGCGATCTTTCGATACTAGCCCTTTTTTTTTTTTGTCAGTGTTTGTTTACATCAATTCGGCATTTTCCGTAAGGAAAGAGGGAAAAGACATTAGTCAGCCGACCGCTTTGATCTGTTAGGAAGCAGACAGCAGGGAAAAAGAAAAAAAGCAAACATAAACACACACACA
>NW_026297878.1:457-574 GCF_001194135.2 Octopus bimaculoides
ATGTACATACCTACATCTATATGTATACATACATGCATATACGGGTACAGACCATCACAAAAAAACGTTAAACTACATATATATATATATATATATATATATATATATATATATATA
>NW_026297879.1:0-523 GCF_001194135.2 Octopus bimaculoides
TTTAAAATTAATTGAAAGAAACCCAGAGCATTTCAACAGAAATACGGTAATGAAAGGGTTAAAAGAGATTATTAACTTGTGAAGATAATTCAGAATAAAAGTGAGTGAGATATCTGTGTATGGTGGAAGTTCTGTCAACTAAGGCTTCCCTATTGAGTTTATGCTTGCTCTATACTTTTCATATAAGGTGCTGCAACATGGTTGAAAGAAGAGCTGTTCTCTGCACACACACACATATACACAAACAAATGCACATACACATGCAGTACACCTATGCACTTATACATGCATCTTCTGCTGTATCCACTGTTCCTACATTTGAAATAAGCTGAACTTTGAAAAATCATACAGGCCACAGATTCCATTTCTTCCTCACCTGAAGTATACACCTGGATCCTTATCCATCAATGTAGTTCTCTATCCATCTACCTATCTATCTACCACTCTACCTACCTGTCTGTCTATCTATTTCTTTCTCTGAGTAAAGAGGGAATCATCATTCAGATGCTGCCATCATCATCAT
>NW_026297880.1:0-932 GCF_001194135.2 Octopus bimaculoides
TGTATGTATGTATGTATGTATGTATATGTAGGCAAAATTACTTATCTTAATATATTATATAAACACATAGAGAAATACGTACTTATATTTCCACATAAGACCGTGTGTCCGAGGGTTTATGCCCGAGTGAAAACCTAAATATGAAATTATACCAATGTATGCAGAAATAACAGCCCGTATAAGCACGCACAACCATCTAAAGGAGGAATTTCAACCATGTTTCGTGGTCTGCTACCACAACAGCTCCTTTATAGGATCCAGTTAGCTGAAGACATCATCAGGAGGAACCACGTCCGGTTTCGGCCCCTACTCCTCTACCGTTTTGACGTGGCGCGGCCCCTCCTTTCGGAGGTGTCTTCAGCTCTGGTGTTGGGTGCATGTCTTCTTTCTTCTATAGACATAGACATATAAGCATATGTATATATACACATAAATTCATACATAAATACATATATATATAAATACATATATTTATACACATATATATATAAAAGCAAATAAGTAACCAGTATGTCAAGATATTAGTGCATTACGGCCGTTTCAGGCGATTCCATTTAATCGAACAATAGAAGCATTTGAAATGCACCGCCATCTTCGGATATATAACATAGGATTCATAAATAAACGATACTCCATTGTAATCTTTAGCAAATATTTCATCACAACCAGAGAATGAAAGAATTACAAGCTGTTAAAATTGTAGCAGAATGAACTTAGAGAGAAAATACCCCAATACTGAACGCTCATACGTCGTCTTCGGCGGAAGAGTTCCTCACTCACACACGCACACACAAACACACGCAGATACACACACATACATAAATATCTATCTATCTATGTATCTATCTATCTATATATATATCTCTCTCTCTATATATATATATGTATATGTATATATATATGTATATGTATATATATATATATATATATAT
>NW_026297880.1:1547-2149 GCF_001194135.2 Octopus bimaculoides
ATATACATACACATTTATATACATATATATGTATATATACATCTTCTGTGTATATATGTATGTATATATAATACCCATATATGTGTATGTCGATGCATTCGTGTTCGCATTTAGATAAGTATTCAGTTGACTAGATCTTCTAGTTTCGGTTCTAGAGGCTTCTTCAACCAACGACGGACGGATATATGCAGATAATGCATACATGTCCTAATATATATACGAGTGTGTGTTAGTGTATGTGTGTTAGAGTTTATATATGCATGTATGCACGCATGCATGTATGTATATGCATATATATATATATAGATAGATAGATAGATAGATAGATAGATAGATAGATAGATAGATAGATAGATAGAATTGCATAGATACATATACATATATTTATATATATGAATGTATGTATATATCTTTGTATACAGGCAAACATATGTTTAGAGGGGTGAATGGAAACGTATATAGGTAGAAAGGAATACAAGCATCAGTACACAAATACAACATACCAATTCATGAATGCAAGCATGTAAACATATATACGTATATATATGCATATATATCATATTCTAATACATACATTCATATATACATAGCTATATATATAT
>NW_026297881.1:0-315 GCF_001194135.2 Octopus bimaculoides
TCAACAGAAAGAATACGGAGACAAGGAGAAAAACAGGGAGAAAAAAAATTATATATATATATGTATGTATGTGTATATGTTTATGTGTCTGTCCCTGCAACATTGCTTGACAACATGCTGGTGCGTTTACGTCGCCATAACTTAGCAGTTCAGCAAATGGTTAACTATTAACCAGGAGCAATCACACTTTCTCAATTTGCATGGGTTGAACAGAGTTTAATGAGGTAGATTTTCTGTACCTTTCCTGTCACCAACCCTCACCAGCTTCCAAGTAAGGAAATTTTTACCTCAAGGCCAGACATGTTTTCATGGAAG
>NW_026297883.1:0-858 GCF_001194135.2 Octopus bimaculoides
ATATATATATATATATATATATATATATATGTATTATATAGGCAAAGGGGTGGCTGTTTGGTAAGTAATAGGTGCAGGTGTGGTTTTGTAGTAAGTAGTTTGCTTACTAACTACATGATTGCAGGTTCAGTTCCACATTGTGGCACCTTGGGCAAGTGTCTTCTACTATAGCCTTAGGCCAACGGCTTCAATTTGCTTGACTACTGTTCTTGGTGTTTTTTTCAGACATGCCATCAGTTACACAGATATCCACACTTACTAGCTATGCCAATGACACAAAAGTAGTACAAGCAGTCAAGGAACCTTCTGCCGCTAATCTTCTACATAAACACCTAGATGTCATATACAAATGGGATAAGGACAACAACATGCAATTTAATGCAGGCAAATTCCAAGCCCTTTGCTACCAGCTAATTGATGCTCAGATGTCTCAATAAGGATACTTTGGACCAAAGGGAGCGAAATTCCTAGAATCACATACAGTGCGTGATCTTGGGATTGATATGAGCAACAATGCCTCGTTTCACATGGATGTCACCAAGATGGTGGCAGTGTGCAGGCTAATGTCCAGATGGATTCTGAGAACCTTCAGAACAGGGGACCAGGAAACTATGCTGGTCCTATGGAGGACATTTGTCCTCAGCCGTCTTGAGTACTGCTCTCAACTTTAGTCACCCTACATTGTAGGATTAACAGCAGAACTTGAGGCGATTCAGAGATACTACACGAGGAAGATTGCATCAATAGAACAACTGAGCTACTGGGAGAGACTGAAGGAGCTACGACTCTACTTCCTGGAGTGAAGACAGGAGAGGTATGCAGTGATATATGTATGGAAGATACTGGAGGGGCTGGCAC
>NW_026297884.1:0-405 GCF_001194135.2 Octopus bimaculoides
GGGCACTGTCTGTGAGAAAAACAGCACCATGACGCAATTCACTCTGTCAGGAATTTGGAAATGACATGTTGTACTACTTGGCATTTATGCTGGAAGCTCCAATATGAACATCTCATAATGTTTGGGAGGACATGTACTGAGTGTGATAAAAATCAAACATCTAGTCAACATTATGGTGTTCAGAGTGTTATTCCTCTTCCCACACAGCCTCAGCCTCAACACACAGGCCTACATCAAGTGCCTGGAGGAGGGAGTGCTACCTTGGGTCAAAAGGATGGCTGCTGAAAGACAGTCAGACCACATCACTCCTAACATCTGACCACTTAACTCCCCACACTGCAACCCACTTGATTATTATGTGTGGAGTGCAGTTGTGCAAGAGACCAACAAAACTCCTTGTAACAC
>NW_026297885.1:0-511 GCF_001194135.2 Octopus bimaculoides
TGTCAACAACAATATGTGTGCCATACAATCCAGTTTGTAAAAAACATTCCAGTAATAAATAGAAAGTATACCAACAGCATTGCATATTTGCTATAGATGTAATGAGAGGTGCCCATGATATCAAAGACAAGAAATTGAACCATAATTGATTATACCTACAAACATTGTTTAACTTTTAAGAATTCCTCTAAAATTAATATGGAGGATATTTATCACTCTGACATTTCTAACACAACTGCTTTTGCCAATATAGATACAGTTACACAGACCGATAGAAATGAGAAACTTGTAGACAAAAATGTTCCTGAATATCACTGTGAAAGTTGTAAGAAGATATTTTCTTCAGAACATGAAGTCTTCATGCACAAAGAAATACATAGTAAGAAAATGCCCCATCATTGTGATGCATGTGAGAAAGCTTTTGTCAGTAACAGTGCTTTGAGAAAACACAAAAGAATTCACGCTGGAGAAAAACAGTTTTACTGTGAAATTTGTGAGAAATATTTTCTCA
>NW_026297886.1:0-541 GCF_001194135.2 Octopus bimaculoides
ATATATATATATATATATACACACACACACACACCTGCACACAAACACACACACACACACTGTCTATGACGATATAGTATTAATAAATTTAAAACAAAATGCTCTTTCTATAAATAGATAAATTTCATTTGACGTCATTTCAATTTTTGGACACCCTTTTATATTCATAGTACATTCCTAATATGATAGAATTAACATGCTAAGTAATCACTATCAACCGTCAACGATGCAAGACGCGTTTCTTCTGGTGAGTGTTTTAAATAACTCCTTAGATTAGTGAGAGAATGAATAACTAAGGCCGTGGGCTATTTTTACTAATTTGAAAACAAAATTTAACTCAAAGGTATATATTTAAACTATGACCTAAGAAAACGAACCTTGCACTTTTGATGAATGGTAGCGATTGTGCAATGTATTAATTTCCTCATCGATGCACTACGACTGTAAAAATGAGTCCAAACAATCGTAATACCTTTGAATATTGTCGTTCAATCTATTTTCTATCTATCTATCTATCTATCTATCTATCTATCTATCTATC
>NW_026297887.1:0-251 GCF_001194135.2 Octopus bimaculoides
TGTTTTATGGCATTTCTTTACGTTTTGATGTCAAATCCCGCAGAGGTCAACTTTGCCTTTCGTTATGTAGCAGTCGATAAAATAAGTACTGGGAACGGTGTTGTCAGCTTTCCTCTTCCCCTCGAAACTCCTGGCCATATGCAAAATCTGAACCACTATTATCATTGATTTTTTTGCATATGTAAAAAGATCATCATCATGATCATCATCACTATTATTATTATTATTATTATTATTATTATTATTATTAT
>NW_026297888.1:0-256 GCF_001194135.2 Octopus bimaculoides
ATATATATATATATATATATATATATATATATATATTGTGTAGATTCATAGTCCATACAATGAGGATGCAATATAATAAACCCCAACATCTGGGAAGAAAGTAGGACAGACTCTCAAGGTAGATCCATCTTGCCATCAAGTAGAAAAATGTGAATACGAAACTGGCATGGTAAAGTATTGCAGAATTTGGATAGCATGTCCGTGTATAATATCAGGAGAATTTATAGAAGTTGAGAACATTTTACAGCAGAAAGAG
>NW_026297889.1:0-263 GCF_001194135.2 Octopus bimaculoides
ATCAAAGTGACACTGGGGTAAAATATACGAAGTCCAGTATACCCATCATGTCTACCCGTCTAGTTAGGGTACACCAGGCACATGCATCACAACGATATGTGCGCGACATGGTGATCTCATTATCAAGATAAACAGTGCATGACCTTGCAGGTGGGACCCAGTTAGAATTTTCTTCGGGTTGAGTAGCCCATACCACTCAAAAGGTCTGATTAAGGGTTGTTTAAGGATGTTGAGCAAGACACCCATGTTTCCAGAGGTGAATT
>NW_026297890.1:0-346 GCF_001194135.2 Octopus bimaculoides
TATATATACATATATATGAAACTCAGACAGCCAAATTATGCATCTGATGACGAGGAAGCTAAGCCCTAACAGGTGTAATTCTAGCGGTAAAATTCGCATTAATGAAAGCCGCACAGCATAAAAGGGGCAGTAGAGAAATTAACACCATTCCATATTCTGAAGATACGGCTGAGATACAGAATAAATATCCGCAACAATGACGGTAGCAGCAACGGTAGCATCATCAACAGCAGCAGTAACAAACACACAGTAATGACAACAGCAACAATAACCAGGTAAGAACACCAACAGCAACAACAGAGACATAACAACGAGAGAAATATTTGCCGACATTAAATTATTGAAG
>NW_026297891.1:0-227 GCF_001194135.2 Octopus bimaculoides
ATTTAAAACCAGAAACGGAGGCTCTAATCTGTGCTGCTCAAGAGCAAGCAGTAAGAACGAATAGACAACACATCAGAAAGGGATAAGTGCAGAATCTGTGGAAAAAACGGTGAAACCTTATGGCATATTACCAGTCAATGTATGCCACCAGCCTAGAAAGAGCATAAGAGACGTCAAGACAACATAGCAAGGATTGTCCATTGGACACTTTGCAACAAGTATGGACT
>NW_026297892.1:0-326 GCF_001194135.2 Octopus bimaculoides
TAGATGCAAACTGGAAGAAGCCTGTCATATATATATATATATATATATATTTCTGTGTGTGTCTGTGTTTGTCATCCCCGACCTGCCATTGCTTGACAACTGATGCTGATGTGTTTATGTCTCTGTAACTTAGCAGTTCAGCAAAACAGATGGATAAAATAAGTACCAGGCTCACAAAGACTAAGTCATGGGGCATTTTCTTTGACTAACACCCTTTAAGGTGGTGCTACAACATGGCCGCAGTCAGTTAACTGAGACGAGTAAAAGAATAAAAGAATAGAGAATAATATATGTATATATTATGCATGTGTATGCATGTACTATAT
>NW_026297893.1:0-700 GCF_001194135.2 Octopus bimaculoides
TATAGCTGTAATACGGACATGCATACATATGTATGATTGAAGGAAAGAAAAAAAGAGGAGTTTATGGGTATGTATATATATTTGTCTGACGTCATGGATTGGAACGTTTCTTGACTGTATTGTATGGACGTTTAACTGCTAAAATAACCCCAAAATTTGTTTTGTAAAGACTATTACTTCTCTGAAACAATGACGTTTCTACATGGTTCATTTTAAACAATTTCTCAGACACTGTAGCATATCATACTATAAAATTCTGTATAAAACGATTGAAAGAACACACGTACATTGACTAGAAAGAGTTTTAAACTTCACCTGACATAAAATTCATAGTCTGGATATTTCATATTGATAAAAGTCAAATCCTTGATTAGTATCATAAATCTTGTTGATTTGAAGAAGTATATATATCTTCAAAGCAGAGGTTGATTGGTGCCGTAATCAATGTCAAATGTCACCCTGCAAACTGGTTATATAAGTTGCCATGTAGTACACTAAATGCTTTATATAGTATCGCACACATCTCACATTTAGGCCTATTATATATGCGTCGGTGTGTTTGTGTGTGTGTGTGTGTGTGTGTGTGTATTTGCGTGCGTGTTTGTGTTTGTGTTCATTTCAATTAATCTCATTCAGTGAAAAATTTCAACTTTAAAGCAATATACCTTAGAGAACAATAACGTGGCTTTTGAAGATGACT
>NW_026297894.1:0-430 GCF_001194135.2 Octopus bimaculoides
CACACACACACATGTATGTACAAAAAATGTAACATGATGTATACAGAAATTAACAATATAAGAAAAAATAGAAGTGGAAGATAGAAAAAAAATATGAAGATGGTTATTGGAAGAGATACACAGAGAGAGGAAGAAAATTTTACCTGTCAATTTAATTGCATAGTCATATGAACAACAATCACTGATTCAAGTTGTGGGTTGATTTCTTCACTTTAGAGATTATTTTCATTGTTGCACACACACACATACATACACACATACACATATACACACTGACACAGACACAGGCAAAAACACAGACACTGGCACAGATACGCACTCACACATATACATATGTCCACCTATCTATCTATCTGTCAGTCTGTCTGTCTATTTGCCATTCTGCCTGTCTGTGTATCAATATATATATATATATATATATATATATATA
>NW_026297895.1:0-570 GCF_001194135.2 Octopus bimaculoides
AGCTGTTTCTGGGATATTATGGATATCCCTTCATCAGAGACGGTGTGAGTTCGAATTACTGTGGAAAAGGAGGAGATAGGAATAAAGAGGGAAATAAGAAAATGAAAGTAGAAATAAGATATATAAAAATATTGCAGTTGTAGTTCCATTATTCGAGGAAAATGGTGCATAGAAGTGGTAGAAAGTTTCCTGTACATGGTATGTAAGTTCCAATAGCAGTTCATATTTAGTCATTTCAAAGTATGGAACCGTGGAATCAGTGTTGCTCGTTCGAAAGGGTTTTGTGGTGAGAATGAAAATTTGAGAATGTATTGGTATTATTTGTGGATGAATGGATGGAGGGAGGAGAGATATGTATGAATAGAAAGAGGAGATAGGTCAAATTTAAAACAGGAAGACAAAATGAGAGGAAGAAAGAGAGAAAAAGGAAAAAAAGAAAAAGGGGGAGAGAAAAAACCAAGTGTGAAAAAAAGTGAAGAAAAGTGAGAGAAATGAGAAAGCGAGTGTTAGCTGGTGGTCAAGATACATTTCTTTTATTAGCCACACAGGGCTTTACACAGAGGGGACAAA
>NW_026297897.1:0-225 GCF_001194135.2 Octopus bimaculoides
TGGGAGTTAAATCCCAACCCACGAGAAAGCTATTCTTATTTTGGCACGTTGAATCTAGGCGTGCAGAACAATTTGAGAGAATTCAAAAATGATTAGTTATACCCGTATTTCGAAGTTTCGCCCTTAACGATTAAAAATACTAATTAATTAATTAATTAATTAATCAGTCAATGCATTAAACCGTCTATGGCTCATCAGCGAGAGTCGCTATTGAAATATAAATAC
>NW_026297898.1:0-207 GCF_001194135.2 Octopus bimaculoides
ATACCTACAAGCAAAAACACAGATACACTCATACACATACACATACACATACACATACACACATACACACATATACACGCACATATATATATATATACATACATATATAATCATAAATAAGTAGGTCCAAACATATATATACATGCATAAATATAGATATAGAGGGAGAGCGAGAGATAGATAGATAGATAGATAGATAGATAGATA
>NW_026297899.1:0-308 GCF_001194135.2 Octopus bimaculoides
TCTCTCTCTCTCTCTCTCTCTCTCTCTCTCTCTCTCTCACTCACTCCCTCACTCTCTTACTTACTTCTCTTCTTTCCGTTTCTCTTTCCTTTGTTCTTTCACCACCTTCCTCTCCATCTCTCAAATCCACTCTTCCTCCATACTGTTCCTACCTGTGGTTCAAGTCATCAGTTAATATTGTTTGCTTCCTATTGTATTCTGTTTTCTAGTGATACAGATGTCAGCGGAAATTCCGGCGCTTTCTTTTCAAACTTTCGCCGATTCTTGCACGCACGCACACACGCACGCACACACACACACACACACAC
>NW_026297900.1:0-380 GCF_001194135.2 Octopus bimaculoides
TAATTTTTATTTTAATGATAATGTTTCCAGTTACTCTAATGAGTTTCGAGATTTTCGATAGCTGTTTTCAAACTGGTTTACAAGGTTGTTTATATAGCAACAGATTTTTCTTACAAGTATACAAATAAAAAAATGAAGATAGGAAATAAAACATAGAAAAAAAATAAAAATATAAAAACTAAAATAAAAGAATAATAAAAGAATACAAAAAGTAAATACAACATGTGTGAGAAAAGAAGAAAGAGGAAAAAAGAAGATAAAAAGAAAAGGGAAAAGGGAAGGAAAGGTGGGAGAATAGGTGGAAGGTAAGAAGACAAAATGTAGTTTAGAAATTAGACTATCAGGAATAAAGAAATGGAATATTTTTAGGAGTGGTCAAA
>NW_026297901.1:0-262 GCF_001194135.2 Octopus bimaculoides
ACATGCATAGATATAAAATAAGTATGATAAATACATAAAGATAAGTAGATAGGTAACTAGATATAGATTGAGAGAAAGAGAGTCAGAATGGGAGAAGAAGAGCAATATATTGTTAGATTTGTAGAGAGATCTATATACAAAAATTGACTTAAAGCACAAAGAGAAAGAAAACGATAGCTAAAGTGTGAGAGCGAGACAGCATGCAATCAAGCGAGAGAGGGGGAGAAAGAAAAGAAGAAGAAGAAGAAGGAGAAGAAGAAGA
>NW_026297902.1:0-258 GCF_001194135.2 Octopus bimaculoides
ATAGATAGATAGATAGATAGATAGATAGATAGATAGATAGACCGACAAATTTCACTTCGGCGAGATATTAACTCAGAGCATAAAACCAGAAGAAATAACCGCTAGACATTTTGTCCGACCAGCAAACAATTTCGACCAGCTCACCTTTCTCTTTTACATCTTCCTGTCTGTCCCGGTCACATCCTCACCATTATCACCTTACTCCTCACCCTACTCCCCTTCCTGAACACCATCATCATCATCATCATCATTATCATC
>NW_026297903.1:0-262 GCF_001194135.2 Octopus bimaculoides
ATATATATATATGTGTGTATATGTATGTATGTATATAGTTCCCAATGAACCTACCACTAGGCAAGAAACACAGATGAGGGCAATGGCACTGAATTCCCTCTTCCACCAAATATCACAGCTTAGTGAAGGAGTAGCAAGTAGATGGTGGTGGCCAAGCATGGCTGCAGTCCTTGCACTGAAACTTAGAAAAACAAAATGTACGTAGATGCAGGTGTAGCTTGCTTTCCAACCACATGGTCCCAGGTTCAGTTGCACCTTCAGC
>NW_026297904.1:0-333 GCF_001194135.2 Octopus bimaculoides
ATATAAATTTAAGGATTCCTTTAGACTCAAGGTATTTCAACATGTAAGACTCTGGAAAATGGCTAGATAGAAACTCCATATAGCTCATATTGAAATAAAACAGCGTTGTAGAGTTTAAGTACTATCAGGATACCCTAGATTTGCAAGTAACAAATCCTATTTCTAACCACCAATCCGATTTACCAGAGGACACTTGGTGTAGCGTAGGTGTAAAATGGTACACAAGAAGTGAGTTTAAAACATATGACACCTGTTTCACAAACCTTTCGTAAACGCAGTTTCTGTTCACTATCTATCTATCTATCTATCTATCTATCTATCTATCTATCTATC
>NW_026297905.1:0-431 GCF_001194135.2 Octopus bimaculoides
CGAGGTGTAGGAAGAAAGTTAGCTTCAAGCAATCCATAGTAAATATATAAGAAAGAAAACTTTCAGGGACAGTAGAGGTTTATTGGGACGGAAGGTTGTGGATTTTTTTCTTATCGAAGTACGATAAACTGAAAAAAGTTCTTTGTATATTTCACGGTAGGCAACCAGGGGTGACGGGTATGCAAATCTGGATACAAGAGTCAAGAAATGGAGTAGATAAGATCTGGGCTGTATATGTTTCATAGCGAGCGGAACCTTTGAAGTGGTAAGTATCGAAGGAAGTGTATACCACAGGCTACCCGTCAGGTCAAGGATATCCTGATTAAATGAAAGTTTACATTGTCGCAAGGAGGGGCATATAAACACATGGAAGATTCAATCAGAATGGGTAGCGTGCACAGTTGGAGTGGAGAATATAAACATATAAATAA
>NW_026297906.1:0-287 GCF_001194135.2 Octopus bimaculoides
ATATATAAATATATATATATACATACACGTGCGTATACATAACTATGCAACTATATACGTATATCGATGTTCGTGCGTACATACACATACATAGATGCATACACACACACACTCAGACACAGAGACAGATATAGACGTACACACACACACACACACGCATAGGCATATATGTGTATTATATATATATACAAAAATGTATGTTCTTGCATACGTATACACATATGCTCACACGTATGTATATATGTATATGTGTACGTGCATAAGTGTATATATGTATACATATATAT
>NW_026297907.1:0-212 GCF_001194135.2 Octopus bimaculoides
TATATATATACACATACACACGAGTATATATATATACATATATATATATACACATACACATACACACGAGTATATATATATACATATATATATATATATACACATACACACGAGTATATATATATATACATATATATATATATACACATACACACGAGTATATATATATACATATATATATATATATACACATACACACGAGTATATATATA
>NW_026297907.1:259-462 GCF_001194135.2 Octopus bimaculoides
TATATATATATATATATATATATATATATATATACACATACACACGAGTATATATATACATATATATATATATATATATACACATACACACGAGTATATATATACATATATATATACACATACACACGAGTATATATATATATATACACATACATATATATATATACACATACACACGAGTATATATATATATATACATATAT
>NW_026297908.1:0-286 GCF_001194135.2 Octopus bimaculoides
TGCCCTAACCACTGGGCCATTGCACCTCCACACACATACATACATACATATGAAGAGAAACTGTGTACATTTGTGGAAATTAGCTGCCCAATGGATGTTAACACAAAGCTGAAGATCAGTGAAATAGAAAAAAACGGGTGCACAGTGTACCACACCTCAAGTGTCAAAGTGATCGCAGAGTAGCGTGAGATGAAGTGTTTTGCTCAAGAACACAACGCACCATCCGGCCTATGATTTGAAACCACGAACGCTAGATCGTGATTGCAACACATTAACCACTAAGCGA
>NW_026297909.1:0-223 GCF_001194135.2 Octopus bimaculoides
AACAAACACATACTCATATATACATGCATACGCAATAGTGTACACATACAACCCACTATCATGTACACACACTAATGCATGCACACACATGCACAGGCTCACATGCATTGAGATGCATATGCGTGCAAATACAACACACATCCACACACACCTAAGTGCACATGCACACACAATGGCCCAACACATGCACCCGCATTCCACCCCATCCCCGTATGCTACTACA
>NW_026297910.1:0-428 GCF_001194135.2 Octopus bimaculoides
TCAACACCCCATTGGGGTGGATTCTGAGTGATCATCAGACATGCTAGAAATAATAACCAAATCTATCTCAAATCACACTTTACCACGTTAAGAAAAGAATTTAGAGTGTGGCTAATATGATTCTTGATATACTGGTTGGTTACATCTTGAACACATTTGAATATAAGCCTGTATGATCTGGGTCCCCCTTTGGCTACCCAACTTGCATGTTCTCTTCTATCGTCCATATTTTGTTGCTTTTGTTGTTTAGCCATTAAGTCAGCATTGATTGAGCAGAAATATGATCAAAAACGCTTCAACAATGATCATTCCGTCTTTCATTTAGATTCATCATAAATATATGGGCTAAAAGATGGTATTTTACCTTGACCTCTTACAGTACGAAATCCACCTAAAATGATCATAGACTTTCACTTAAGAAAACGCTT
>NW_026297911.1:0-620 GCF_001194135.2 Octopus bimaculoides
AGGTCTAGATTACACACACATTAAAATAAAATTACATGTAAACCAATTTTTGATTTTTGACACATTTTGGTGATTAAAAATTTTGTTCTCTCTGTGGTACTTTTTTGTATCTACTACAACTGCAGTTTTTATAGGAGTTGCACTTGCAACTAGAAATGCCAAATAAATCTTATGCTGCATTATTTTTAAACACATTACACTTTGTTTGAAACGATGGCACATTTTTTTCTATTTTTCACAGATTATAGTAATGCTTGGTACTTTAGATAAAAGTTTAAGATTATCAGTTTAACTGACAAGGGATGGATGCCTTTTGCCAAAGAAGAATTATCTTTTCTGCTACGATCTTGACAATTTGTTTAATTGAAGGATCTTTCTTAACTACATTCTTTTCTTTTTCTCGTTTAAATAAAACACATTTTAGTACGTCCTTGTAAGTTGGCAAAACTCACTAAGATCACATGAAGTACCAAACATTGGGCATTCAATGCGTTACTGGCTTATGAGTCATCACGAAAGGTAAACAACACTAAATTTAACACAATTATTATTTTTAATACAATGGCCTAAAGACAAGGTGCAAAGCAGAAAACTTCACACATGTATGACATACATTCACA
>NW_026297912.1:0-574 GCF_001194135.2 Octopus bimaculoides
TTGTGAAATAAAACACATATATCTAACTTCAGATCGTCTTAGAAATGATCAGTTTCATATTCAATGATCGAGACCACAGGTCAGAAGCAGAAATACTAAGAGAGAAGTTAATTGTTTGCCAATACGAATACAAAAATGGATAATAGTCGTTAGAAACAGAAATATCGGTGGTAATAACTTATTTCAAAATATACAAGCAGCATTTTATACGTGCATCAGTGGCTTAAAACAACGGCATTACACTTAGTTTGTAAACAAAATGCTCCCAGTTCCGATACAGTTATCATGTAAATGATGGATCTCCGTCACTTTCCACGATTAGTGTTCAGTTATTCGATCAATTGTACTACTTGATCGTTGACTGAGTGAGCGAAGTGTTTCACTATTTCACAGTCACATGGTTATGTGGAATAACCGAAAGATCATCAAGAGATCGACCAAGTGTAATGATATGTTGATTTTAATAATATCTGGAGAAACAACCATATATAAAAGAAAATCACAGAGACAATTAATATGAACCTGCGTGACAAGGCTGCACCTTTAAAATTACAGGTATAATCTCCAGCAGATA
>NW_026297913.1:0-603 GCF_001194135.2 Octopus bimaculoides
ATGTATGTATGTATGTATGTATGCATGTATGTATGTATATATATTATAAAGTGAGGGCAGAACAAATTACATTAAAAAATCACAGAAGATATACGTCCAAAATAACATTGCATTAATAAATATATAAAGTATGATTATTTAAAAGGTTTGAGATATCTTACGATCGTTTCATGAATGCATTACCCTTCGAATTGAAATCCACAATTGATAATCATCATTATGTAATACACCCATTCGTCAGAGAAAATGATGAATTTCCTTATAGTCAATCGATTGAGATTTATATTATTTCTTCTAAATTTTTAGACCAAGTCTTTACCAATGCACATCTACGCCAGTAACGTTTGAAAGCAACATCTTTATCATAGGTTTTTAAATAGTATATCTGTCATTCGATTGACTACACGGAAATTCATCCTTTTCTCAGAGAAGTGAATGTATTACATGATAATGATTATCAATTTTGGATATCATTTCGAAGGGTAATACATTCATGAAACTATCGTAAGGTATCTCAAACCTTTTAAATAATTATACTTTATATATTTATCTATTAATACAATATCATTTTGGACGTATATCTTGTGTGATTTTTTTTTTTTT
>NW_026297914.1:0-465 GCF_001194135.2 Octopus bimaculoides
ATATATATGTATACGACGGCCTTCTTTCAGTTTGTCTACCAAATCCACTCAGAAGTCTTTGGTCAAACTGAGGCTATAGTAGAAGACACTCACTCATGTGCGACACGATGGGACTGAACCCGGAACCATGTTGTTGAGAAGCAAGCTTCTTATATCTTTACTACCCACAAGGGGCTACACACAGAGGGGACAAACAAAGACAGACAAACGGATTAAGTCGATTACATCGACCCCAGTGCGTAACTGGTACTTAATTTATCGACCCCGAAAGGATGAAAGGCAAAGTCGACCTCGGCGAAATTTGAACTCAGAACGTAACGGCAGATGAAATACCACTAAGCATTTCGCCCAGTGTGTTAACGTTTCTGGTAAGCTTCTTACCATACAGTCACATCCGCGCCTACATACTCTTTTACTCTTTTCTCTTTTACTTGTTTCAGTCATTTGACTGCGGTCATGCTGGAG
>NW_026297915.1:0-288 GCF_001194135.2 Octopus bimaculoides
GTGTGTGTGTACATACGTACACACCCATGTATATGGATGAGTTATAATGTTTATTGTATGCTATAAGTATGAAACAACATAATCTCCATAAAGTGTATAGTACACTATCTATTTTGTATCATGAATATGACAATATTGGGTTCTACATTTTGAATAAAGCGTAAAATAGTATCAATATAACTATATAAGTAAACGTATGAGCATAGGCCAACATACACATAAATAACCATGTATACATACATAAATGCACATATGTATGGACATATATACTCACAAAAACATGTATAA
>NW_026297916.1:0-111 GCF_001194135.2 Octopus bimaculoides
CAAACACACACGTATATGTACCTACATGCAATAATACAGATAAGCATAAGCATAAAGTCGTTTAATTATGTAGTAGTAGTAGTAGTAGTAGTAGTAGTAGTAGTAGTAGTA
>NW_026297916.1:299-472 GCF_001194135.2 Octopus bimaculoides
GTAGTAGTAGTAGTAGTAGTAGTAGTAGTAGTAGTAGGTGGTGGTGGTGCAACTGCAGGTGCAGCAGCAGCAGTAGCAGCAACAAATTTAAATTGTAACATACGTTTTGTGTATGTGTGTGTATGTGTGTGTGTGTGTCTGTGTGTGTGTATGTGTGTACATGTGTGTGTGTG
>NW_026297917.1:0-472 GCF_001194135.2 Octopus bimaculoides
ACCACTAACGTGGACATTCAAATATATATATACACACACACACTCACACATATGTTTTGCCGAGCCGCTAAGTTATGGGCACTTAAACACACCAGCACCGGTTGTCAAGCGGGGTTGACGAACACATACACAAAGTCACATGCAAATATATATATACACATACACACACAAACTCACACACACACATATCTAAATCTGACGGCCTTCTTTCAGTTTCTGTCTCCCAAATCCACTCAGAAGGCTTTAGTGGTAGTCATTTACCGAAGGTGCGACAGAGTGAGATTGAACCCTGAACCACGTTGTCGGGACGACTACACCTGAGCATATTTATTTTATTATGCATATAACTTCATAAATACAAAGGTAAAAATTATTAAATAATTTATACCAGTGGTTAGCAGGCGTAAACATCAGAAGACATAAGTTTATAATATTATAGTGTATATCTCATACACATATTATATTATATATA
>NW_026297918.1:0-240 GCF_001194135.2 Octopus bimaculoides
AGTTTCTCCACTGTAGATCCTGTCATTTTATAAAGAGCTCGACATACTTTGTTTTCAAACTCTTTATATCTTCCTTTCTATTTAGCAGCAAGCCACAGAGCCCTTAGTTTCCTCCGAGTACCATCTGATGCACCAGTTTCATAACCTGTAGTTTCCTGTCGGGAAGAGGTCTTTGCTGTAGCATTTATCGATCTGCAGTAGTTTGAGTCCGAGGATGATTATTCATTATTATTGTGGAAC
>NW_026297918.1:250-398 GCF_001194135.2 Octopus bimaculoides
TCTGCAGTAGTTTGAGTCCGAGGATGATTATTCATTATTATTGTGGAACTTGAAGTAGATAAAACCATAAACAATAAAGGTGTAGAATATTGGGATAAAAAAGCTCCTTGAATGTAAAAGGATTGTCAGACGCTGTTAATGATCATCA
>NW_026297918.1:609-750 GCF_001194135.2 Octopus bimaculoides
GTGCCAATAAAGATGATGTGCATGGAAGAGAATGAAGCAGAATTGAACTCACTGTCCACCGAATATACACTGCAACTTCACAGTGTCTCCTTTCAGAAAGACCGTCTCATAAGGGGTAGCACTGAGGATATGAATCTGGTA
>NW_026297920.1:0-660 GCF_001194135.2 Octopus bimaculoides
TAATAATAATAATAATAATAATAATAATAATAATAATATATTCACAGACAGGACAGAGTTGGAATCTATATACACTTCAAGCTATATCTACACCATAGAATAACTGAAAAAGAATTGTATAGTCACATGACAGAAAAGGTCACAGAAAATGAGAAAGCAACCATACTATGGGATATGGCAATACACACTGATAGAGAAATTAAGATCAATAGGCTGGATATAGTTGTCAGAGACCATAAAATAATGCTTTCTAATCGATGTATCAATACTAAATGATGACACTCTTTAAAAGAAATGGAGGAACTTTCAAAATACAAACACCTGGAAATCGAGGTAAAGCGAACGTGGAGTCCAAAGACAGAAACAATTCTGATCATAGTAAGCGCATTAGACATGATAAAAAAGTACTCAGACAAATACAGAACAAAAACAGCAGGACTAACAAGTATATATAACATACAGAAAATGGTAATAAGAAGCACGGCACACATCCTACGTATAACAGATTCAATACAGTAACGATAAGAGCAGCAAAACGAACCACACCACATACCCAAGGCGCACAGATCTGTACTCAGTAGTGCAGTGAAAGCACGTGACAATAATAATAATAGAAAGTTAAAGAAGTAATGTTTAAATTCTCAATCGCAGAATAATGCT
>NW_026297921.1:0-1052 GCF_001194135.2 Octopus bimaculoides
TACGTACATCTGTACATACGTACGTAGGTACTAACGTAGGTACGTACGTAGGTACGCAAGTGCATCCATACACTTCGTATCTAGTTACGTTCGTACATCCCTACGTGCGTGCATCCATACATACGTACGTACGTACGTACGTACATCTATAAATACGTACGTAGGTACGTACGTACGTACATTCATTCATACGTACGTAGGTACTTACATCCATACATAAATATGTAGGTGCGTACGTACATCCATACATAAATATGAAGGTACGTACGTACGTCCATACATACGTAATTACGTAAGTACATCCATACATACATACGTATTTACGTACGTACATACATGCATACGTACGTAGGCACGTACGTACATCCACACATGCGACCGTAGGAGCGTACGTACATACATACACGTACGTACGCACATACGTACATCCATACATACTTACGTATATCCATACATACGTACGGAGGTACGTACGTATATCCTTACATACGTACGTAGGTACGTAGTTACATCCATACATACGTACGTAGATATGTACTTACATACATACATACGTACGTACATCCATACATACATACTTAGGTACGTACGTACATCCATACATACATACGTACATCCATACATAAGTACGTATATCCATATTTACGTACGTAGGCACGTACGTGCATCCGTACATACGGACGCACGTAGCTACGTAAGTGCATCCATACACAACGTACGTAGCTACGTACGTACATCCATACGTGCGTACATCCATACATCCGTACGTAGGTACGTACGTACGTAAGTCAGGACAAACGTACATCCATACATACGTATATAGGTAAGTACGTACATACATACAAACGTACATAGGTACGTACGAACATCCAAACATAGGTACGTACGTACATCCATACATACGTACGTACATCCATACTTACGGATGTAGATACGTACGTACACCTGTACATACGTACGTACGTAGGTACGTAAGTGCATCCATGCACTACGTACCTAGTTACCTTCGTACATCCCTACGTGCGTGCATCCATACATACGTACGTAGGTAC
>NW_026297921.1:1062-1208 GCF_001194135.2 Octopus bimaculoides
CGTAGGTACTACGTAGGTACGAACGTACATCCATACATACGTATATACGTACGTTTGTACATATATACAAACGTACATAGGTACGTACGTACATCTATACATACGTACGTAGGTATGTACGTACATCCATACATACGTACGTAGGT
>NW_026297921.1:1218-2391 GCF_001194135.2 Octopus bimaculoides
ACGTACGTAGGTATGTACGTACATCCATACATACGTACGTAGGTACGTACTTACATCCTTACACGCATACGTAGGTATGTACGTACATCCATACATTACGTACGTACATCCATACATACATACGTAGGTACGTACGAACATCCATATATACATACCTAGGTACGTATGTAAATCCATACATATGTACGTAAGTACGTCCGTAGGTACGTACGTACATCCATACTTACTTACATAGGCACGTACGTACATCTATACATACGTACGTACATTCATTCTTACGTACTGAGGCACGTACGTACATCCATACATACTTACATAGGCTCGTACGTACATCCATACATACGTAAGTAGGTACGTACATACATCCATACATACGAACGTGGGCACGTACGTACTTCCATACATACTTACGTAGGCACGTACGTACATCCATACATACGTACGTAGGCAACTACGTCCATCTATACATATTTACGTAGGCACGTACATACACCCATACATACGTACGGAGGTACGTTCGTATATCCATACATACGTAAGTACCTACATAGATACGTACGTAGGTACGTACGTACATCCATAGATACGTGCGTAGGTACGTACGTACATTTCATACACACCTACGTAGGTATGTACGTACATCCATACATTACGTACGTATGTACGTACCTATATCCATACATACATACATCCATACAAACGTACGTACGTACATCCATACATACGTACGTAGGTACGCACGAACATCCTTACATACGTACGTTGATACGTATGTACATCCATACATGCCTACGTAGGAATGTACGTAAAAACATGCATGTACGTACGTGCCTACGTACGTACATCCATACATACTTACGTAGGCACGTACCTACATCCATACATACGTACGTCGGCACTCACGTACTTCCATACATACGTACGGAGGTACGTGCGTACATACATAGATACGTACGTAGGCAACTACGAACGTCTATACATATTTACGTAGGCACGTACGTACACCCATATAAACGTACGGAGGTACGTACGTACATCCATACCAACGTACATAGGTAGTTCCTACATACATACGTACGTAGGTACGTAAATACATCCATACATACGTACGTAGGTACGTACCAACATCCATGCATACATACGTAGGTACATATCTATATCCATATATACGTA
>NW_026297921.1:2449-2619 GCF_001194135.2 Octopus bimaculoides
TAGGTACGTACGTACATCCATACTTACGGACGTAGTCACGTACTTACATCTATACATATTTACGTAGATACATAAATACATCCATACATACGTACGTAGGTACCTACGTAGGTACGTAATAACATCCATGCATACATACGTAGGTACATATCTATATCCATATATACGTA
>NW_026297921.1:2660-2931 GCF_001194135.2 Octopus bimaculoides
TAGGTACGTACGTACATCCATACTTACGGACGTAGTCACGTACTTACATCCGTACATACGTACGCACGTAGACACGTAAGTGCATCCATACACTACGCACGTAGTTACGTACGTACATCCATACGTCCGTACATCCATACATACGTACGTAAATACGTACGTACATCCATACATACGTATATATGTAAGGACGTACATAGATACGTACGTACATCCGTAAATACGTACGTAGGTACGCACGAACATCCATACATACGTACATAAATACGTA
>NW_026297921.1:2941-3102 GCF_001194135.2 Octopus bimaculoides
ACGTACGTAGGTACGCACGAACATCCATACATACGTACATAAATACGTACGTACATCCATACATGCTTATGCAGGCACGTACGTACACACATACATCCGTACGTAGGCACATACGTACATCCATACATACTTACATAGGCACGTACGTACATCCATACATA
>NW_026297921.1:3118-3571 GCF_001194135.2 Octopus bimaculoides
CTTCCATACATACTTACGGAGGTACGTGCGTACATATATAGATAGGAACGTATGTACTTACGTACATCCATACATACGTATGTAGGTACGTATGTACATCCATACATACGTACGTAGGTACGTATGTATATCCATACATACGTACGTAGGTACGAACATACATACATCCATTCGTATATACGTACGTTTGTACATATATACAAACGTACATACGTACGTACGTACATCCATCATACGTACGTACGTACATCCATCATACGTACGTAGGTACGTGCGTACATCCATCCATACGTACGAAGGTACGTAGGTACATCCATACATGCGTACGTAGGTACGTACGTATATCCATACATACGTACATAGGTACGTACTTACATCCATACATACATACGTAGTTATGTATGTACATCTATACATTACGTATGCATGTACGTACGTACATCCATACGTACG
>NW_026297921.1:3581-4038 GCF_001194135.2 Octopus bimaculoides
TACATCTATACATTACGTATGCATGTACGTACGTACATCCATACGTACGTGCTTCCATACGTACGTACATAGGTACGTACGTACATCCACACATACGTACGTAGGTACGAAGGAACATCCATCCATACATAGGTAGGTACGTACGTACATCCATACATACCTACGTAGGTACGTACGTACATCCATACTAACGTACGTAGATACGTACGTACATCTGTACATACGTTCGTACGTAGGTACGTAAGTGCGACCATGCACTACGTACCTAGTTACGTTCGTATATCCCTACGTGCGCGCATTTATACATACGTACGTAGGTACGTACGTTGGTATGTACGTAAATCCATACATACGTACGTCCATCCATACATACATGCGTAAGTACGTACGTACATCCATACATACGTAGGTACGTACATCCATACATAGGTAAGTAGGTACTACGTAAATCCATACA
>NW_026297921.1:4048-4681 GCF_001194135.2 Octopus bimaculoides
GTACGTAGGAAGGTACGTAATCCATACATACTTACGTGGTCACGTACGTACATCCATACATAAATACGTAGGAACATACGTAGGTACATCCATACATACTTACGTGGGCACGTACGTACATCCATACATAAATACATACGTACGTACGTACGTACGTACATTCATACATACATACGTAGGTACGTACGTACATACATACATATGTTCGTAGGGACGTACGTCCGTCCATACATACATACGTATGCACGTACGTACACCCATACATACGTACGGAGGAACGTACGTACATCCATGCATTCGTACGTATTTACGTAGCTACATCCATACATACGTACGTAGGTATGTACGTACATACATACCTGCGCACGTAGGTACGTACGTGCATACATACATACGAACGTAGGTACGTTCGTACATAGATACATACATACATACGTACGTAGGTACGTACATACATACATACCTACGTACTCACATACATACGTACGTAGGAACGAACGTTGGTAAGTACGTGCATCCATATATGCGTACGTAGCTACGTACGTACATCCCTGCATACACACGTAGGTACGTAAGTACATCTATACATACATACGTAGGTACGTACGTACATCCATACATACGTACGTAGGT
>NW_026297921.1:4691-5058 GCF_001194135.2 Octopus bimaculoides
CATACATACGTAGGTACGTACGTACATCCATACATACGTACGTAGGTACGAACTTACATCCATACTTACGTACGTAAGTACGAACGTACATCAATACATGCGTACGAAGGCACGTACTTACCTACATACATACGTACGCAGGGAGCACGTACATTCCATACGTACTTACATAGGCACGTACTTACATACATACATACTTACGTCGGCACGTACGTACATCCATACACACGTACATAGGCACGTACGTATATCCATGCATACATACGTAGTAACGTACGTACATATATAGATACGTACGTAGGTACGTACCTACATCCTTACATACGTACGTAGGTACTCATGTACATCCATACATACACACTTATGT
>NW_026297921.1:5068-5682 GCF_001194135.2 Octopus bimaculoides
TCCATACATACGTACGTAGGTATGTACGTACATCCATACATACGTACGTACGTAGGTACGTAATCCATACGTACTTTCGTAGGTACATACATATATACGTAGATACGTACATCCATACATATATACGTAGGTACGAACGTACATCAATACATACGTACGTAGGTACGTACGTACATCCAAACATACAAGCCTAGGTACATACATACATACGTAGGTACGTACGTACATCCATACATACGTATGGAGGTACGTACGTAGATCCATTCATACGTACGTACATCCATACATACGTACATGCATCCATACATTACGTACGTAGGTATGTACGTACTTCCATACGTACCTACATCCACACATATGTACGTAGGTACATATGTACGTAGGCACCTACGTACATCCATACATACTTACATAGGCACGTACGTACATACATACATACGTACGTAGGTACGTACCTGCATCCATAAAAACGTATGTAGGTACGTACGTATATCCATACGTACATACGTAGGTACGTACGTAGGCACCTTACATACATACATACGTACGTAGGCACGTATATACATCCATACATACGTACGTAGGCACGTTTGTACATCCATACATACGTACGG
>NW_026297921.1:5855-5961 GCF_001194135.2 Octopus bimaculoides
GTACATACATCCATCCATACGTACGTAGGTACCTACGTACATCCGTACATAGGTATGTACGTACATCCCTACATACGTACGAAGTTTCGTACTTATATCCATACAT
>NW_026297923.1:0-272 GCF_001194135.2 Octopus bimaculoides
ATATGTATAGATATGCGATTACGTATATATATGTATGTATGTATGTATGTTGTGCGTGTGCTTATTATATGTGTGTGTGTATGTACACATATGTATATTTGTATGTATGTATTTATGTATACATAGTTATACATGTACAAGCATATATGTATATATATAAATTAATATGAAATTTCTTTTAATCTATGGACCTAACATTAAATCAATTTGTCTATTCATCTATCTAAATTTGTATCTCTATAGGGAGATATATAGATATAGGTATATATGTT
>NW_026297924.1:0-525 GCF_001194135.2 Octopus bimaculoides
ATCCTAAACCAGGACTGCCATGTTATGTTGGCAAACAATCTTTGCTCCAATATTGTAACAATAGCATGAAGCTGGTATATTGTTCAAGTTGAAGGACACTTTAGCTACTATTTCTAGCAGGCAAAGTTACAGTATTAAGGATCTCTTGTTAGCTTGTGAAAAATTGGATGTTTATCTTCTACAGAACATACTTTTACATGACAAGACCAATTCCATCATAAATTCCATCGTAAAAAACAAAATGCAACTAAATTAAGAACCAATATTTAACTAAAATTGATTAGTTTTTATTATTTTTTTATTTTTATTTTTAGCTTACCATTTTTGTTTTTTTAATCTTTAATCTTCTTTTATAGGATTATTCAATTTCATTTTCACAATTATGATGTGATGAGCTGTCAGAAAGATCTGACACCAAACAAAAGACAGCATCTGTGACTGGGTCTTCTCAAACAACATTGTTTATATATACATGTTTATATGTGTATACATGTTTACATATACATGTTCATGTGTACATGTTTA
>NW_026297925.1:0-290 GCF_001194135.2 Octopus bimaculoides
TCTACTGTAATGATTGTACTGTGGAAATAATATTAAACACGTAGCCTGGGCTATAAATGACCTGAACTTATCTGAGGTGTATTTCCATTAGTTATTCATGTTTGAGACAAAAAGGAATGTATTAAAAACCCACGTTTGCTCCTGGGTCATTTGCTAGTCTCTTAAAAGATTGATGTAACTTCGTCTTGAGTGTAGATGTGATGGATGATACCAATGAGGATGTTTGCTAGTTAATGTTGCGCTATCTTTATTAGTAAGTATTCATCATATTTTAGATGGTTATTGTAAAC
>NW_026297926.1:0-635 GCF_001194135.2 Octopus bimaculoides
AAAAAAAAAAAGAAAAAAAACTCCACGTTATTGAATATATCATTTTTCGGAGAGAGTTTTTCAACTTTGAGGGATATTTCTGGTGCCATTTCCAGAAAGTTGGACTACCACTTAAAAGCTTCAGGATGCAGTGGTGCTGTTGTTGTTGTTGATGGTGGTGGTGGTGGTTATTGTTTTGGTCGTCTTAGCTATGGTGCTGGCGATGGTGAAACGATGGGAAACGGGTCTTCGTAGGAAATGAGGAAATAAATTGAGATAGCGAAAAAGTTTTAAATGAAAACAAATTAAAAATAAAATATAAATAAAGCATAAAAAAAAAAAGAAACAAACAAAGAATCTAAGAAATCCCAGTAAAACTAGTCACACAAATGACAAAACAAAAGACTAACAAAATCTAGATAATCAAAAAAAAAAAAAGAAACAACAAAATAATAAAACACAGACATAGAAAAAAATAACAGAAATATTAAAGCGTCAGGAAAAAGCAGAAAGTCAGTTGTGACTTAATGACAGCGATAGGGGATCGGGTAAAGGAAGAATTAGAGAGAGGTGGAGAAAGAAGTAATGAGGGAGGTGGAGGAAGAAGTAGATTGGAGCGAGGTTGAGGGAGAGATGTATTAGACACGAGAAGGGGA
>NW_026297926.1:645-870 GCF_001194135.2 Octopus bimaculoides
AGGAGGAGGTAGCGTGAGGGATATCTTTCGTGGCAATGGAGGGAGGATACGGTTAATGTAAATGAGGCAAGAGAAAGGGATGAGGGATTGAGAGGGAGAGAGAAGGAAGAAAGAGTGAGAGAGTGAGAAGGGGAGAGGGGGTGAAATGAAACAATTATAAAATGTCAGCCGTAAGAGAAAAGGAAGAGATGATGGAAATAGTAAATTGACGAGAGGGCGGTGGGG
>NW_026297927.1:0-313 GCF_001194135.2 Octopus bimaculoides
AACCAAAAAAACACATAATGAATTAATCGAACAAAATCAAATTTAAATTTAAATCTATACCACATTCTTTTTAACATTAACGGTCAAATACGAAATCCTTTCTGTTTACATATGCTTACTTGCAATCATATATATATATATACATACATACATATATTTATATATATATATATATATATTTCGTATGTGTATTTCGTGAACACCAAATACACGTGGATGAGGGCCTTACAATTGCCCATGGTTGCATGTGTTGTTCACACGTGTGATGCAGAATATGAACGTAAATAAATTAATTAAAAAGTCTCTATCTGAT
>NW_026297928.1:0-281 GCF_001194135.2 Octopus bimaculoides
TGTATGTGTGTGTATGTATGTGTGTGTATGTATGTGTGTATGTATGTGTGAATGCATATGCTTGTGTCTCCTTGTCTTGATGTTTTGTGATGGATATAAATGAGTGTTACTGTCATATAAGCAGTAGCCTTCATTTCCAGTCTTCCACAAAAACTTGTCTATTTGTAAGAAATCTCTTTCAACAAATTCTGTCTGGCTTATGCAATTATAGAAAAGGGAAAAGTGAAACAATGATAATGTTGATTTCTTATATATACTCTTTTACTCTTTTACTCTTTTAC
>NW_026297929.1:0-426 GCF_001194135.2 Octopus bimaculoides
GTTGTTCGCCATGTCTCAGCCCCATACAATAACACCGCTTTTACGTTATACTTCCCAAAGCTACATGGATATTGCCAGATCTGAAAACGCAAAATCAGATCGATCACATCTGTGTAAGCTGCAAGTTCAGAGCATCACTGTTAGGGTAAAAAGGGGGGCTGACGCAGCCTCCGGCCACCACCTACTATTTGGCAAACTACAACTGAAGTTAAAGGCTTTAAAAGAGGAATGTAAGGTTCAAGGAAAATACAAAATTGATTTGCTAAAACACAAAGACACCAAAATAAAATACAGAAAAGCATTATCATGCAAATCTATGCCAGTAAAAAGGATGCAGGGCAACACAATAGAATAAATAAGTATAATAGTAAAAGTAAACAGTGGATTTTCATCGATGAGTTCATGAACCTTGGTTCTTTTCCCTAA
>NW_026297930.1:0-558 GCF_001194135.2 Octopus bimaculoides
ATGGCCGCAGTCAAATGACTGAAACAAATAAAAGAATAAAAGAATATATGGATCTTTTTATGAACGCTTACGTGTTTTAGAATATATGTATGTATCTGTGTGGGTGGGCGATCTAAGTAGGTATACATTTATGTATATACTAGCTGTTGGACCCGGCGTTTCTCGTGTTTTCCGTGTTGAAGTTAAGCCCACCTCTGACCTTGTATTGAATACGTATTTCTTTAGAGACTATTCTGTCGATTTTGTTGAAATTTTACACATGAAAACTGCAAAAGCTGTAGGAAAAATAACATCGTTATGGGAATTTCCATTCAAACGCCCGATTGACCTCACAAAAATCGATGCCAATTGAGCATTATCGAGTTTTCGGTAAATTCCGGCCTTATTTGAACTTCAGAGCATGTGATCTACCTATGTACAAAAAATCATTAAAATCGGTTGGATGGTGTGGGAGGGGTTAGAGTAATCCCAAACACAGACTGACAGACACCATTACACATTTATGTATATAGTTGTCTGTACACACACACACACACACACACACACACACACACACAC
>NW_026297931.1:0-486 GCF_001194135.2 Octopus bimaculoides
CTTCTTGGGCACGTACTCACGTTCGTTGTTTTTTTGTTCGTTTTTTTATTCGTTCATTTGAATTGTTTTTTATTTGAATTCTCTCTATATAATATATATATATGTGTGTGCGTCTATGTACGTGTGTCAACACACACACACACACACATATATATATATATATAATACAAACACACACATATATATATATAAAAGAAATAAAAGAAAAAATATATATATATACTCGTATAAACATACAAACCATATATGTATGTACGTATAATAATTCGAAACAGATTAACACTTGCAATAACATGCATGTACGCATATATCTTTAGCTACACGGACACATACACATATATACACACACACACATACATGAATCTATCCATACATACATACACACACACGCATACATATGTACATGCATCACATACATACACGCATATATACACGCATACATACATGCATACACACACACACACGTATACATCTATACACATATCT
>NW_026297932.1:0-213 GCF_001194135.2 Octopus bimaculoides
ATGTATGTATGCATGTATGTGTGTGTATGTATGTATGCATGCAAGCATGTATGGTATGTATGTGCACATGCATATATGTGTGTGTGTGTGTATATGCATGTACTCATGCACATATGTATGTATGTCTATATATGTGTGAATATATGTATGTCTATATGTGTGAGTGTATGTATGTATGCATGTATGTATGTATGTATGTATGCATGTATGTAT
>NW_026297933.1:0-570 GCF_001194135.2 Octopus bimaculoides
TATACACATATATGTATACATGCGCGCGTACTTAAAAATATCCTATTATATATCTATATACACTTATACATAGACACATTTATTAACATACTTATGTATATACATATATATGCATATATGTATATCTATACATATATGTACATACGTATAAACGTGTGTATAAATTTAAGTAATCTATATATATACATATGTACTTACACAGATATACATGCCTACCTATAGATAAGAACACTCACATGCACTCATGCGCACAGACATACTTACGAATATACATATATTTACACTCATGTCTATATGTCTCCACATATGTATGTATGAATGTATATATATATGTATATATAGACATACATACAAGTATATACGTATGCACACATATACCTACACATATACAGACATACTAGGTACAATTCTAAATTTATTTCAATCCATAACCAGTCACACATTTCCACGTTCCTGCTTATGTGTTTGAGCTCATATTCTACTCATCTATGTATACACATACACATATACATAAGTATAGACGTGTGTATTTGCACACAGACACAAACACACACGCCTATATATATATAT
>NW_026297934.1:0-231 GCF_001194135.2 Octopus bimaculoides
TTATTCTTTCTCTTACTATTATTATTATTATTATCATTGTAGCATCGTTATTGTTGTAATTATGATTATGATTATTATTATTATTATCATTGTAGCACTGTTGTTGTTGTTGTTATAATTATTATCATCATTGTAGCATCATTATTCTTGTTATTATTATTATATCCCTATTGCTGTTATTATTATTATTATATCCTTATTGTTGTTGTTGTTATTATTATTATTATTATT
>NW_026297935.1:0-233 GCF_001194135.2 Octopus bimaculoides
AATTCTTGAAGTATAAATTAGTGAATGGCCAAGTGCAGTGATTCATAAATATATAGAAACTTATTGATATCTGCATAAGTAGGGTTAACAAAAAGTAATGAACACATTCATGAAATTTCGACTGCTTGTGTAATCTTTTGAAAAATCTATGATAGATTTCAATTCTGCCATAGATTTCAATTCTGTGTATTTCACATCCCAGAACTTATATTTCATTTCAATTATTCCATTGT
>NW_026297936.1:0-282 GCF_001194135.2 Octopus bimaculoides
ATATATATACACATATATGCATATATACATACGCATGCATATATATACATATATATATATATATATATTTACATGTTTCTATTTCTCTGTAAAAATTGTATGTAGATTATGCACACATTAGGCTGGAATAAGAAAAACACATACACACAGACCCACACGTACACAAGCAAGCACCCACACACAGGCACACATAATTGCATACATACCCTCATATACATACGCATACACATGGTCACATATTAACGCATAGAAGCATGATTACTCCTTTCTATTGTTACACGT
>NW_026297937.1:0-267 GCF_001194135.2 Octopus bimaculoides
CAAAAAAAAAATCACCAGTACACATACACACAGACACATACATACATATTTCCAGAAACACCCGACGATGGCGTTATAATGGGAGAAAACAAAAACATACATATGTATATAGATGTTCATTGCATTGAAATAACATTAACAGAAACTCGGAGATATTTTAGCCTACCTACACACACAGACATATTTTATATTATATAGGGCGTCCACATAGTCTGGATACATGGAGTAAATAAAATCATAACATTAACAATTAAATATAAGAAATAA
>NW_026297938.1:0-275 GCF_001194135.2 Octopus bimaculoides
TCAATGAATTCAAGAGTTAAACACATAACACACATATCATATATATAGCTTGAAATATCTTGCAGCATTTGTCTTGGGTGCTAGGCTTAGTCCATCGCCTATTCTGACATCATCACCTTATATTTGTGGCCCTTTTAGGAGGGGATTTATCTGTTGCATGCATTCCTGTTAGGCCTCCTGTTTGGGAGATATCTTCTTCCCACCCGCCAATAAGAGATCTTGGAAAATATAAAGGGTCATAGGAACGTTCTTCTCACTCTCACTAACTTTATTTT
>NW_026297938.1:444-602 GCF_001194135.2 Octopus bimaculoides
TATTTATAACCAAACTATACTTTATATTATATTCCGTAAATATAAATGAACTGTTTTATCTGTACGGTTACCAAGTAAAATGGTTTAACGGTTTCTTGTCTATAAAACACTGCCTGGAAACAAAACAAACGCCAGTATAAATGTATGTTTATGCGTGA
>NW_026297938.1:1387-1516 GCF_001194135.2 Octopus bimaculoides
CATAGTACTTGCTTCTGAAATAACATGTAACAATAGCGTTTCCAAGCATTTAACAATACAAAGGTTTTCAATCAATACATAATCAAAGTTTACAATCAAAGTTAGTGTATCGAGAGTCAATTAAAAAGT
>NW_026297938.1:1827-1930 GCF_001194135.2 Octopus bimaculoides
CTGACTGGTACCTTCTGACAACAGCCTCTCTCTCTTAGCCTCTTTCTGTTAGACTCTCTGTTCATCTTGCTTCTCTTCACTCACTGCTGGCTGTCACATCGGC
>NW_026297938.1:2020-2156 GCF_001194135.2 Octopus bimaculoides
CTTGTCCATCTTCACTGGCTGACCGCTTACACCAACTGCTGTACGCCAACTGCTCTGTCCCAAAACTATGCTCCCGTATTTATGACAAATACCGTAGCTCACAGTGCTACATTCCCCCTCCAAAGCTGGGTCAGTT
>NW_026297939.1:0-361 GCF_001194135.2 Octopus bimaculoides
ATTAGATTCCTTGGAAGAAATCAGTGAATGTATACGAAAACAAGGACAGAGAAAAACAGAGAAATGTTACACAAATACAAAGGCAATTATCAGGACATAACAACAGGTGTCTTTCGACTAAGGACAAATTAGATTAAGCTAGCGTGTGTGGAAGTAAAGTCTTACGGCAGGGACATAAGATTTAATAGGCACAGGGAGGAATATAGATGTTGCACGGATGGTAGTCGAACATACATACATGCTGGCTACTTGATAAAATCTTATATAAAGATTTTATCCTCCTCCCGAGCGTTAAAATAATACACCTGTTTGTTGTTATACACCTGCCTTCGTCTTTTGTCTTTCAGTAAATTCCAACTAT
>NW_026297940.1:0-254 GCF_001194135.2 Octopus bimaculoides
TATATATATATGTATATATATACATATATGTATATATATATATATATACAACATATATATACATATATTTATGCACAAATATGTAAACAAATAAACATCTGTATTATATATATATCACATATACACCTATGTATATACTCACACATATATTTACAACTGTATAACTATATATATATAGTATATCATATAATGATATATATATTTTATATATATAGCTGTATAATATATATATATGCATACATATACATGTATAT
>NW_026297941.1:0-638 GCF_001194135.2 Octopus bimaculoides
TGTGTGTGTGTGTGTGTGTATGAGTGTGACAGTATGTTTAATAAATAATTTTGTGCACAAACAGCATGTTTTAGAAAATCTAAAATAAATATATTCTGATCTGACTATAATTTATAATGCCTACACAGTGAAAAAAAAACCCAAAAAATAAAACAAACAAAAACAAAAGAGCAAAAAAACAAACGTGAATACATCTTGCTCAGGAGATTGTTTTGACATGACTCATGGACAGTTGACCACTCTTCAGAGGAGAAGCATCACTCACCCTTCAGCCTACGAAAAGCAGACTCCTTATTTTCCCGAGTACGAAGAAAATAACATGATGCATTCACACTTTGCTTATTTCCCACGGTATAGGAGTTAACATGTAAATTACATTAAATTTACCCTGGATTTTTTTTTTATTACACGCAGTTTATGCTAACAAATATTTATTACATCAAACAAGTACGCACACAGGTTAAAGAACACCTCTACGCTAATGCATCCGTCAAAAAAACACGTACAAGAATGCTACACCTAAGACATCAAGGGTTCTATCGAAGCCGCAGAAACATTGGAAACTTGAGAATAAAAGAAATTAACAAATATAACCACCATGCGGTTGGTTGGTTACTATAGCAACGCAAAACAACTCT
>NW_026297942.1:0-612 GCF_001194135.2 Octopus bimaculoides
TATTATACGCACGACCTTTACTGTTCGCATGCTCCAAATTCTTCTTATTTCAAATTTATTACTATTATCATCATCATCATCATCATCATTATTATTATTATTATTATTAATGATTGGCGACATCGATAAAACGATCGGGAAGCATCCGGCTAGTTGTCAGTGACTCATGTAAAGATTTACCACTGGTTGACTTGAAGCATAAACGATGGGTAAGTCTTCCTTTGCTATGGTCTTCATGGGAACAGTATGTGGTTGAAAAATATGAAGAGTTGGCTATTCCACTCATTCCAGTCGCAGTCACGTGAAAATACAATACGTTGAATTATAAAGCTAAATATCTTATCAAGTAAGATTTCCAGAAACCTATCAAACAGAATAGTAGTAGTAGTAGTAGTAGTAGTAGTAGTAGTAGTAGTAGTAGTAGTAGTAGTAGTAGTAGTAGTATGTCGAATTTAACATTAGCAATTTGAAGTATATCGTTGATGAACACAAAAAGGCTAACATATAGATGTAGCGACAGAGATCCATTAATTGATTGACAGATAAGCAGGCGGAGAGGAATGTGAAAAATTACTTACGGAATGGTGGTCTTCTTCCGTCTATCCAAAAAGA
>NW_026297943.1:0-752 GCF_001194135.2 Octopus bimaculoides
AATTTGAAACCAATATGTAGGAGCCGCAGTGCATTGCTTTGCACGGAGGCTTATGATGCCTTTAAGATGACCCTGATTCAATAATTACAGGTATAAACCTGAGCTTGTAATCTGGATAGAGTAACTGCAAATATCTCAATAGTTCAACATAGGTATTCTCTTTATCACTGGTGTATTGTTTTATGTTAACATCCGCTGGGGAGCTGATTTTCCAAATGTACGCAATTTCTCTTCTCTATCCCAAATCATTATATCATGACTATTGTGTTTACATTTCATTGAGGGTCTTTCTGGGACATTCCACCAGTACTCCTTTTTATTATGAATGGCTATGGCTTCTACCATATTGTGGGTTCTTATTTCTTTGTCTTCTGGATTATCCTTCCGACGGATTTCATTATATTGTGTCCTAGCTAAAATATCATGTCTCATTGGGAGATAATACCATGATGACATTTTCGGACAACTGCTTATGATGTGGGTGATATCTTCAGTGTTACTCCACAAAGTCTGCATTGGTTGCCACGTTTTACTGCTTTTCCTGCATCTCTGTCCCTTTTGTGCTTCAGGTATTTGGTTGATATTTCCGGTTCCTGGATTGCAAACGCATACCTTTCACAGTGGGAGTTAGTGATCCGGTTGTTGGTCTCTGATAGACTGCTTTGATGATCAACGTTACTATCATCTCCGAGCTTGCTACTAACATATCCATGTATGTATGTATGTATGTATGTATGTATGTATGTATGTAT
>NW_026297944.1:0-213 GCF_001194135.2 Octopus bimaculoides
GTTCATCGTCATCTTCAACAATTTGGAAAGGTTCCTAAACTTGGAAAATGAGTACCTCATGAATTGTTCGAAAGCAACCACAAATCCAGAGTTGACATCTGCTCTTCTCTCCATTCTTGCGAACTTATTTCACCATTTATTGGATAGACTTTTGACTGGTGACGAAAAATGGATCTTCTTTCGAAATGTTAAACGTCGTAAACAGTGGCTTGG
>NW_026297945.1:0-501 GCF_001194135.2 Octopus bimaculoides
ATAAGTAAATTTCCTTACACATCCTCAGGGTAAAAAGTAAAAAGTAAACATCAAAAATATAATCTCTAAGTCTGATTCATATTCCAATTCCTCCTTAATAAAAGTTCGTCTAAGGGAGAAAACCCTGATAATATTATTAATTATAAACAATCAAGTATTACAAATCTATATTATATTATCTCTAGAAACTTTAGTAAATAAACACGAATATACAATTTTATTATTAGCGGTAAATTATACATTAATATACCCTATCTTTAAACCTAATATTATATTATAATACCCGATCATACTGAAATTTATAATTTATTTAAACCAGAAAAATGTATGTCTAAGAAAATGGCTACATCTGAAAGCATTGTATGTGAGTTTATTTATTAACTTACACTTAAAGAATAATATAAAAATGATTCTAGATTACAAAGTGAGCAATATCTCCTACCTTTGTCAAAAGGGAAAGATTTTCCAATAATTGACCATTCTAACGAATATTGCTTTTTT
>NW_026297946.1:0-211 GCF_001194135.2 Octopus bimaculoides
ATCTATGTATCTATGTATGTGTATATATGGATATATAATATATATATTTACACCAAAATTTCTACACATACACATATATGACATACACACACACATATAAATATATATGCATACATAAGTATGTCCATAAATATATATAAATGTATGTATACATATGTATATATATGTATGTGCATATATGTACATGTGTGTGTTTATGTGTACATATATA
>NW_026297947.1:0-313 GCF_001194135.2 Octopus bimaculoides
GAATGGTGGTATGAGGAATTTCGAACAGAACAATATCTTCTTTTTTTATAAATCTTCTTATTTACGACCTTGCCATTGTAAAAAAATATTGTGCAACACATACAAGTCTAACATTCCAGGAAGGGAAAACATATACATACATGCATGTACATACACATATGCCCACATAGAGACGTATATACATACGTACATACATTCGCTGTGACTATATGATATGAGTGCCATTACTACCGAATATGTGCAAATGAACAAGTGTTTCAGTCGTTGGTTGGTTAGTTAGACTGTTGGTTGATACGGTGGTTGTGAGAGTTGT
>NW_026297948.1:0-209 GCF_001194135.2 Octopus bimaculoides
ATATATGTATATGTATGTGTGTATTTGTGTGCGTTTATATGTGGGTGTATGTGTATGTGTATATATGTGTGTGTATATATATATACATGCATATGTGTATGTATATATATGGTTGTGTGTATATGGTTATATATAAAAAAATATATAGAGAGATATATATGTGTGTGTGTATGTATGTATAAGTATATATGTGTATGTGTGTGTGTGTG
>NW_026297949.1:0-237 GCF_001194135.2 Octopus bimaculoides
TGGAAAGCGGACGTTAAACGATGATGATGATGATGATGATGATGATTATTCCTGTTATTGTTACTATTACTGTGATAATAAATATAAAAATAAATTAAATATTATCATTATTACTATTATTGTTATTGTCAAAGTTAAAGGTAAATACTAAGCTGAGAGATTGTACATACCACTTGTAAGGCGGACATCCACTAGAGAGAATGTCATTAGGTGAAAAAATAATAATAATAATAATAA
>NW_026297950.1:0-410 GCF_001194135.2 Octopus bimaculoides
TATATATAATTACACACACAAACACACACACATGCACGCACACACTCACATAAGATGTAGCAGAGAGAGAATTTCCATTACGGTATTGACATAGCCTCCTATTACATTCACTGCATAACTACAGCAACCATTAACAGCACCAAGATATTCATTGAAAATGTTAGTAGCCAGAATCACCTATGAACAGCTAAAAATCAATATATTACTGAAGTGAACACTGTACAGAATTTTGTTATTGTCCTTTTCAAAAGAGGTTTTGTCTATCAGTGAATTTGCACTCATTACCTATAGTGACATTTTGTAAGGTTGCTTCTCTTTAACTTATGCCCTCCTCTCCTCTTCCAACCCCATTTCATTTTATTTATTTCATTTTCATTCTGAATTATTTTTCATATATATATATATATATA
>NW_026297951.1:0-232 GCF_001194135.2 Octopus bimaculoides
TATATATATATATATATATATTATTTATATTATTCTATTGTATATATGGTCAAGCATACATACACACAAAAACATACGTACATAAATACATCTATCCATCCATCCATCAATCCATACATACATACATAAATACATACATACATACACACAAATGTAGATGTGTTTGTGTGTATGCATGTATGTATGTACGTATGTATGTATGCATGCATATATATATATGTATATATATATA
>NW_026297953.1:0-274 GCF_001194135.2 Octopus bimaculoides
AAGGCACATTGGATCTAGATTAGAAACTGGTTATTTTTTCAGTGGCAAGAAATCTTGAAATAAACTGAATAATGACATACATATATAAATACATACATACAAAAGTACCCCGTTGTTGATGTTAAAAGTCTAATGAGGGAGCCTTGGGTTTAAATTAGAAGCCGCCTCTTTCTGTATTGACAAGAAATCTTGAAAGAAAACTGGATAACATACATACATTACGTTACATACATACATACATACATACATACATACATGGACAAGAAATACAGAA
>NW_026297955.1:0-214 GCF_001194135.2 Octopus bimaculoides
AAATTTCAAGTGTTAAACACTTATTTGTATAAGAATTGGTATTTTTTTTTCTTCTTCTAAATGTATAGAAGACCTCGGCAAAACTCATCCCGCTATTAGACGTGTTGGTAACCCTATAAATCCGATCCAAGTTTGAAAATTCATCCACCGCGAATATTTTAGCATTAAATTTTAAATTTATATCTCTTTATTACCCACTAGGGGCCAAACAAAG
>NW_026297956.1:0-316 GCF_001194135.2 Octopus bimaculoides
TGAGATTGGGGCTTCGTGCAGCCTCCTGGCTTCCCAGACGCCAGTTGAACTGTCCAACCCATGCCAGCATGGAAAACGGACGTATGATGATGATAGTAATGACTGATTGCATTTTAACCGGCCACAACCAGCCCAAATATTCTGTGTTTTATGTTTAAACTGACCAGATTCAACTTTCCACACCTACTCTACAATGTCATTCTAAAAATATACAAGCACATCATTGCAATATTGAAGCTGCAAGAGAATGCCTAATAAATTCAAAACAATGGGCTGTGCGTGAGAAGACCCGGCAAGCCAAGTAAGATCGTTGCCA
>NW_026297957.1:0-406 GCF_001194135.2 Octopus bimaculoides
TATCTCCCCCTCTCATTCTTCCCTCTACTGTTCTTCACCTCTACCTGTCAGTACTATCTCTCTCTCTTTCTCTATCTCTTGTTACTCATCCTAAAATGTGTGCATGGGTATGTGTGTCTATGCGTGTGAATATATAAACTATATATTTGTTTTGTTGTATGTAAAATAAATCTTTTAAATGTATGTGAGCTAAATGTAACATTTGTGTGTGTGTGTGCGTATGCAGAAATATGTATATATATGAAGCTAATTGTAATATTTGTGTGTAAGTATATGTGTGTGAGAGCTAAATGTAACATCTGTGTGCATGTGTATGAACTAAATATAACATTTGTGTGAGTGTGTGTATGTGAGCTAAATGTAACATGTGTATGTGTGTGTGTATGTATGAACTAAATCTGTCATT
>NW_026297958.1:0-423 GCF_001194135.2 Octopus bimaculoides
CTATCTATCTATCTATTTATCTGTCTGCCTGTCTGTCTGTCTGTCTGTCTCTCTGTCTGTTTCTCTGTCTGTCTCTCTGTCTGTGGTATATACTTATATATCATGACGCAGGAATATACGTATAATATTGTATTTATATTATTTATATGCAGAATACTTATGAATATATAGACGTACGTATCTATATATAACTATGGGCATATATCCAGTCATATAAAAGATTCATGAAGTAATGTTATTGTGCATTGTCAAGTTAAGACAAGCTGAAGAAAGGGTTATCAATTTCGTTGACATTATAAGTTGTATTTTGGGAAATGCATACATTAAATACAGCGATTGTTACGTCCATCAGAATCTGACGCATACACGCACGAACACACGTATCTATCTATCTATCTATCTATCTATCTATCTATCTATCTA
>NW_026297959.1:0-301 GCF_001194135.2 Octopus bimaculoides
CGCCGCCTAGCCAAGGGAGATAACCTACTTATAGGAAAGCCCTATACTGTCTGGCTGGTTAAGCGTCAAAAAATTTCGCTGCGCTCGTTTTCAAGCAAGGTCTCATCCTCGACAATAGATCTCCTTGATCTTGGTTTGTCTTCGAGGATGATGTCACCTTCCTTGAAACATCTAAACCGGTTTTGTGCCACACGTTCATTGACAGTTTGTGTGCCATACACATCCTTAATTTCTTTCGCTGCTACCCTTGCTTGTTGGCACTCCGTCGCTTACGACTTCGAGAGTTCCAGTTGATCCGATC
>NW_026297961.1:0-219 GCF_001194135.2 Octopus bimaculoides
TAGTGTCGGTGGCGATCGTAGTGTCCATAACTCTGTGTGTGGTCAGATGTAACAATAACCGAAACAACCAGTATATCACGGAAATCAACTCCGACCGAGAAAAAAGCCATTATACATGCGTTACGAAGAAATCAGACACACTAAACAGGAGTTCCAATGATATGATGGCCAGGAATACTCAGTTGATAGAAACTAAAGCCGAATTTTATCCTCAATATG
>NW_026297962.1:0-200 GCF_001194135.2 Octopus bimaculoides
TCGCAAGCTGAGTTTCGTGTCCAATGAGGGAGACAACATTGGCATGGGTGAGAGTCGTCGAATTTAGTTTGATTTCACTTGCCTCAACAGGTCTTCGCAAGTGGAGTTTAGTGTCCAATTTAACTCGATTTCAATTTCGCTTGCCTCAACAGGTCTTCGCAAGTGGAGTTTAGTGTCCAATTTAACTCGATTTCAATTTC
>NW_026297962.1:303-480 GCF_001194135.2 Octopus bimaculoides
ATATATATATATATATATATATATATATATATATATATATATATATATATATATATATACATATATTATACTTAAATAAATAGAGTTAGCAGTTGTAGTAACCAACTAAGGGATAAAAAATCCATAGATACTATCAGTATCCATTACCTGTGTTATCCCTGGGTAATGGTATGCAGG
>NW_026297963.1:0-608 GCF_001194135.2 Octopus bimaculoides
TATATATATATATATATGTATGTATGTATGTATGTATAACTACGTGTGTGTGTGTTTGCGTGTCTGTATGTGTGTATTTCTAAGTACACACATACGCATACATATATGCGTACACATTATTTATCACTTAACAAACCTAACATTTATCGAACATGAGTGTGTGTGTATGCACAAGTGCACAAGTGTGTATGTGTGCGTGTATGGACACGAACACGCGTACACATACTTACATAAAGATGTACACACACACACACAGATATCAATACATACACATCCACTCACATTAATGTATATACATATATAATTATGTGCGTGTGTGTGTGTGTATATATATGTGTGTATGTTTATATGCATGTATATACATATATGTATATATGTATGTATATTATCCGGCACTTAAACCTTGCATTTACTGTCGAGCAATGTATGTGTGTGAGCAAGTGTTTTCGTGTACATTATGTCTACAAATTTACGTATACATATATATATGCATAAAATTATTTATATATATATATTTATACACACTCACATGCACACACACACACACACACACACAGACGCACGCACACACACACATGGTTATAACTATGTGTACATATTTATACACA
>NW_026297963.1:3686-4256 GCF_001194135.2 Octopus bimaculoides
CTTAAAACCTGGCAAAACGATTACTGCAGAAATATATTGCCATGTAATTGCCAAAATGAACGAAAAGCTGCTACTCCGTCCCAAACTGGTCAACAGAAGAGGTCAGGACAATGCTCGACCACACGTTTCGCTAATGACGCTCCAGAAGTTGAGGGAACTTGGCTACGAAGTTCTTCCCCACCCAGCTTATTCCCCAGACCTTTCTCCTACCGACTACCACTTTCTCGAGCACCTTGATGGTTTCCTGCGAGAGAAGTTCAAAAATCAAACCAATGCTGAAAGTGCGTTCAAAGAGTTCATCAGCTCCAGAACTCCAGATTTTTATGTTACCGGAATAAATAAACTTATAATTCGGTGGCAAAAATGTGTTCATTGTAATGGTACATACTTTCCGCATTGTTGAAATATCTTGTGATGAATTTCATGTTTCAAAACGTCGCCTACATTTTACTGAGCCTGATATATATATATATGTATATATATATGTGTGTGTATATGTATGTATATGTATATATATATTTACATATACATATATACATACATACATATATATATATATATATATATATA
>NW_026297964.1:0-464 GCF_001194135.2 Octopus bimaculoides
TAGGAAGATTCATCTATTTCTAAATATTTTATACTAAAAAATAAAACAAACAGAAAATGGGCACTCGCGAATATAAACAAACATGTCGGACGATACAAGGGGCGGTAACTTACTTTAACCAGACATTATTAATGATACAAGGGGCTCGACAATATACCCTGCGAATTGTACAAAGACCGTTTCACAATCTTTTTCTTAAAAGTCAGTTTATAACTAATATATACTATTATGTCAAATTTTGTGCCTGAACGAGATTAATCCCAACAAAATAACATGACCACCTTTAAAGTGAAAAAAGCAAAACCGACGTATACGACAGGTATGTAAAATATATTTGTGTACTTTTTCTGTTTATCTTAATCTTCGTGTTTTTGCAAGATTGAAAAAAAAGTTTCGGAAAGCTAATATTTTAACATTCTTCGGGAAGCGACACTGTGATAGTTTCTATATTTAACCGTGCGTGT
>NW_026297965.1:0-531 GCF_001194135.2 Octopus bimaculoides
GGGGGGCAAAAAGGAATGATGCATGCTGGCAAATAAATGACCCATGAATTATAGTCCAAAAAAAGATTTGGAAAGTCTACACTATCTTTCAGGACGATGTATTAATGATAGTGGTGGTGGTAGTTAGGAGTACGGCTTACATTGTCTAACTTTTTCCCCCAGGGAAAGTTTAAAAAAATACACACATAATCTGAGAAATCTAAGATTTGTTTATTAGTGATAACTGGAATAAGGGGTGACCCAAAGAATACAGAAAGACCAGTACACAGCATGTGAGAACTAACCTTTTGGATATACTAATTAATCTATTCAGTCCATGCCTTTTTTGTTTATTATTTAGTTGAAGAAAAAAAAAAAAACAGTTGTGCTTGTTATCATTATAGACCCTGCACATCATCAAGATCGATGTGTTTGATGCTCAGTTTGAAATCGATGGTGAATGGAGTGTTAATCAATTGGATGGCTTGTTTTGGTTGTAATCTAAAATGAGTGTGTTAGCTGTTGGTGATGAAAAAAAAAATTGTGAGTAAT
>NW_026297966.1:0-305 GCF_001194135.2 Octopus bimaculoides
TATGTGTGTGTGTGTGTGTGTGTGTTTGCTGTACTTATGAGTGTGTGTTGTGCGTGTGTGCTTATACATGCATATATGTGTGTGCGTGTGTGTGTCTGTTGTACTTGTGTGTGTGTATGCATGTGTGTCTGTTGTGCGTGTGCGTGTGTGTGTATGCACGCATATATGTGTGTGTACGTGTGTCTGCTGTGCGTGCGTGTGTGTGTGTCTGTCTGTCTTTACTGCTTCAAAGGTACGTATGTACGTACCTATGTATGCAATTTAGTGCCTATGTATGCCGTGGGGTATGGCTTTAAACTGCTCCC
>NW_026297967.1:0-249 GCF_001194135.2 Octopus bimaculoides
AAAAAAAAAAAAAAAAAAAAAAAAAAAAAAAAAAAACACCAAGCTGTAGACATACTCACCAATGATTTTTGTGTCATAGCTATGAATTGTTTTCCTGTAGACAGTGGTTGTACTAATAGGAAGTTTCGTTGTGGTGGTGGTGGTGGAAATAATCGGTGTGGTGGTCATCTTTACTCTCCTCAGAGTTGAAGTAGTTTGCTTTGGATAACTCACCGGCGTCACTAAAGAGTAGAGAGAGGACAAGCAGTA
>NW_026297968.1:0-304 GCF_001194135.2 Octopus bimaculoides
TCTCTCGTGCTGATCAAACCAATCGTAGGGAAAATTAATGTAGATATAACTATTGTAAATATACACTCGAATGATAAGCTTAATAGTTCGGAAAAATTATAATTCGCGCGCCCACATACACACACACATACATTCATACATACATAAATCTAAATATACATACGTACATACATACATACATACATATAGATATTTACTTTTTAAAGTTATCTCCATATATTTTCAATAGAAATTATAACCAGTACAAAAAGTTACGACGTTTCGTCTATGAATACGTCTATGTAAACAATGCGATCGAACAAAT
>NW_026297969.1:0-445 GCF_001194135.2 Octopus bimaculoides
CCAGCATGGCCACAGTCAAATGACTGAAACAAGTAAAAGAGTAAGAGAGTGAAGAGTATAGTCAGAAGTGCTCAGATAAAAAAAAACCCGAGATGCAAAGGTATAAGGAGAATTTCAGATAGGTTAAACAATTTAATTATACATATATAAATAAATGAATGAGTGAAATTGGTTTAGAACGGCGTTGTAAAAAATACTAATAAAAGCATGCTCTTACAAAAAGATGAATAAGATGAATAAAGTAAAGTCTTCTGAAGAGCAAATAAAATTAAAAAACATCGTAGGTAATCCGAGAGAGTAAGTAATCTTGTTTAGGTAAACTGTTGGCGGTAATCCTCTTACGGCCGTTTCAGGGGTACAGTAATCCATAGATTTTTAAAATATTTTCACTCCAAAAATTATTTATATATTTATATGTATGTATGCATGTATGTATGTATGTATG
>NW_026297970.1:0-828 GCF_001194135.2 Octopus bimaculoides
AACTTGTGGTGCAATCGGTTGCAGGATGGAGTACGTTGGTCATGTTGACTGGCTTTTTGTCATAAATAAGTCTGACAACTGTTTGCTTTCACCAATACTTTACGCAGATTGAAGCAATGACAAGAGGGTCTTCAGTATACCTGAAATGTGAAGGAAACAGATGATGGATAATAAAACAAATAATAAATGGCGAATTGAATGTAATGTAATAAATGGTAATATATGTGTGTTTAGTTGTAATCCTGTAATCAGCATAGAGGTGTTCCTAGGGTCTGCCTGTATGACTATGATATCAACAAAAGTCAAGTACAGAGGTTTATATTTGGTTAGGTAGTTCTCCTACCTAGTTGTTTTACCAGAAATATAGCATCACTGGTGCTTCTTCCTGATACAAAACCAAATTGCATCTCATCTCGATTAACTCTCTTCCTAATCAGTTGGCCTATGATCCCCTCTGTGACTTTCATCATCTGAAGAAATTAGCGCCGGTGCAATCACTATTTTTAAAGCACACATCATGCATATGTTAACATAGTATCAATGAGAAAGTGCTCGATTTTTTAAAATTGAAAATAGAGTCCAATATTACAAGAGATCGATGTCTATCTATATACATACATATATGCGGGGTAGTCATGTACTTTCTCTGCAGCAACACACCTCTATCATACTACAGCTGAGGATGAAGCCACCTCTCTCACTACTAGCAATCTACTCTGCCTTGAAATTTACTTGGTAATTTTACTAGTGTCAGTGTTACCAAAACTTTTACTCAGACATAGAGAACCATGTCAAAACACACATTAGAGCTAAGTGTAGTAATTCGTC
>NW_026297970.1:838-1100 GCF_001194135.2 Octopus bimaculoides
ACATAGAGAACCATGTCAAAACACACATTAGAGCTAAGTGTAGTAATTCGTCTCAGATCATGTGAAATAGTCCAACCCATGACAGCATGGAAAACGAATGTTAAATGATGATGATGGTTACACATACACATTAACTGTATTTCTTATTTTCATTGCAATAATTAATTTGTATTATAAATAAAACATCAACTTCATTTCGCATGATAATGATCAGTTTGAGGACTTGTGGATGCAATGTACTGTGTGAGTATAAGGACAACTG
>NW_026297971.1:0-424 GCF_001194135.2 Octopus bimaculoides
CCGCAAGGTATCCAACACGGCATTCTAACGTTCATTCCAAGCCTCTGTTTTATGTAGTTCAGTATGAATGTATAATGACGGAAGCCTTTCAGTCTTTTAAAGGAAAACGTTGAAGAAGGATTGAGAGAAGTTGGTAATCTTCGTTTTCGCGATGATATTGATTTACTAATAGATAATGAAGAACTGAGAGATCTAATAACATGTCTTGATACATCTGCAAGAAGATACTGAACAGAAATAAGTACTGACAAGGAGGAAAATAATGATAGCTAGTAAAAAGAAAATAAGACAATCCGTTTGAAATAGAAGGGAAGATGCTCGAATAAGTTGATGAATTTAAATAATAGGGAAGAACGAGAACGAAAAGGGGTAAGATCAAAGAAAAGTAAATCAAAAAGAAAAACATGTCAGATTGCTGCGGTTT
>NW_026297972.1:0-326 GCF_001194135.2 Octopus bimaculoides
ATATATATATATATATATATGTGTGTGTGTGTGTGTGTGTGTATACATAAGTATGTATATATGTATTTGTATACAAATAAATGTATATATGTATGTATGCATATGGATATATAATGTGTATATATATATATATGAGTGTATATGTGTGTATATAATATACATGCATGACTGAGGTAATAATTTCCGGTGAGAATATAGAAAAATACACACACATACAAACATATGCACATACGTACAGTTGTATATTCTTACATACATGCATACATACATATACATGCATATATACATATCTACATTCATACGCACATTGATATTGACATACATAC
>NW_026297972.1:407-583 GCF_001194135.2 Octopus bimaculoides
CATACATACATATATACATACATACATATATACATACATACACAAACACACATACATACATACATACATACATACATATGCATACAGATACATAAAAACACACATACGTACAAATACAAGCACATACACAGATATACATACGCACAGATTGACACATACACACCCACACGCGCATA
>NW_026297973.1:0-264 GCF_001194135.2 Octopus bimaculoides
AATATATACACGGAATATATTCAATGCTGAATTTTTATTCCTGTCTCCACGTGTACCCAAAAGCAACTCGGAAGTATTCCCGCTTCTATGATGAAGATATATACAGATAAACTTCATTCCCTTTACTCTATCGGATACGTAGGGTGTTCGTTTTTGGTGAAGTGAGAATTCCGTTTATTTATATATATTTTGGGAACAATACTATGCTGACGAGCATTCTAGTAATCGCGAAATCGGACGATATATAGTTAAGTTATTTAAAAG
>NW_026297974.1:0-437 GCF_001194135.2 Octopus bimaculoides
TGTTGAAGCATATTCTGTTGTGTCTGGGGAGAGTGATTTTCTTATTGTGCTTTATGTAGGACGTACCCCTTTGAGAATACCATATGTACCAATGATAACTGCATGGTATGTAGGATTAGCCCTGGCATTAACTGCAGAAATAGAAATGTAATTTACAGCATAAAATGCATGGAAGGTGCTTGTAAAGACCTGAATATGACATACATATGGGAAACATCTAGGAGCGTTGCGGAACGACTAAACGAACATATGAGACAATATGACGACAAAAAACAGTCCTCCATACTCTACCAACATGCCAAAGACCAGCAAGGAGGCAACTTGGGTCAACTTGACATCCGCATCTTATCCAAAAACCCAAAAGACCCAACTCTAAGACAAATACGAGAGTACATCCTTATAAATGAAACTTCCCCAATACTAAATAGGAAATATAC
>NW_026297975.1:0-522 GCF_001194135.2 Octopus bimaculoides
ATATATATATATATATATTCAATTCTGGCTAGAGGATTACGCTAATGAACTCCCACATCACATCAAAAAGGAATTTGTGATAGAAGGGCTAAAATTCATCTTGGAGAATAACTATTTCGTCTTCAAAGACAACTTCTATCGACAAAAATCGGGGACTGTGATGGGTACAAGAATGGCCCCTGCCTTTGCTAACCTAGTCATGGGATATCTAGAAATTAGTCTTTATCGTAAGGTTCTAGAAAAATACAGCAGCCCATTCTCCCTCTACATAGAAAATAACTGGAAGAGATGCCTGGATGACTGTTTCATTCTTTGGCATGAAAATATAGAGAGACTTAAAGAATTCCAAGCACTTATAAATGGACTTGACATAAACATTCAATTCACGATGAATATAGCCATCAACAACTTCCCTTCCTCAACATCTTCATTAAAAAATCTAACAACATAATAGAAACAGATATATACTATCGCGCGATAGCAGGTGTGTGCGCAAATTAATGGCGGTGAATTCGAATGTGT
>NW_026297976.1:0-441 GCF_001194135.2 Octopus bimaculoides
AGTCCTATGGTGGTTATTTTATAATAGTTTTCTAGCTGTATTAGACCCCTACCACCTTCTGTACGTTGTAAATATAGCCTTTCTAAGTCAGATTTTGGGTGGTGTATCCTAGATCCTGTCATTATTTTTCTTGTTTTCCTGTCTATTTTAGATAGTTCGTTTAGTGTCCAGTTAAGGATATTGTAGCTGTAGCTTATAACTGGGACAGCTAAAGTGTTAATACCTATTATCTTGTTTTTAGCATTGAACTCTGTTTTTAGTATTGATCTAACTCGTCTATAGTACTCTTTCTTTATTTTTTCTTTCATTTGTGTGTGTTGTATCCTATCTAGTTCATTGATTCCTAAATATTTGTATGGTTGGCTTTCATCTAGTTCTCTTATTTCATTGCCTTTATCTAGTGTGATGTTGCTACTTTTAACTAATTTTCCTCTTTTCAGG
>NW_026297977.1:0-485 GCF_001194135.2 Octopus bimaculoides
GATAGATAGATAGATAGATAGATAGATAGATAGATAGATAGATAACCAGAAAAAGTCACACCCAATATACATACAAAATTGGATTTCCTAAGAATAAGGAAATAAAGAAAAAAAACATTTTTTGGGGAAATGAAAAGTTATGAAAATTGATTGTTATATGTCAATAAATATTTGTTCTAAAAAAACGCGATGCGGTAAGTTGATTAATAGATATCATAAACCGGAATCTTTTTTTTCATTGCATCTAATATGCGTAAAATATAAACTCTTTAATAAAATATATATTTCTCACTTGCATGAAAGAATGAAATGCAGGAGAGATTTCATGGACAAATATAGGCATGTACAAGTAATTAGGATAATATATTTGTCTTTCGGTGGTATCGGGAAAAGTAAACAATGAGAATGATTAATGTAGCAATAAATATATTTTTACCAAGTTTGGTTAATTTTAATGCATTATTTCATATATATATATATATATA
>NW_026297978.1:0-293 GCF_001194135.2 Octopus bimaculoides
TACATACATATATACTTACATAGAAATATATATATGTATATATAAATATATGTAGGTATATATGTTTATATATATATAGATATACATATATTTATACGCAAAGCTAAATTCCCAGCGTGGATTTTTGTTTTTAACAGAATAATGCCAATAAATCCGATGCCAAGAATGCGTCGAATTAGTATTACAATGGTGAGCGACCAGAGATTTACCGATTTCAGAAAATGTTCCATCGGAAAAGAATAAAATATTATCAATATATCTTCACTCGCCATTGTGTATCGAAATACTGAATG
>NW_026297979.1:0-330 GCF_001194135.2 Octopus bimaculoides
AAGCGAGGAGCAGTGGCACTACTAAAGAAAGACCCAAACAAGGGGAACATGATAGATAATTTTCGGTCCTTCACTCTGCTCAACGCAGATTTGAAAATTTTGGCCAAAGTGTTAGCCGAGAGGTTGGCGCTTGTCATCGAGAAACTAGTCGACAGGGCGCAGACGTGCGCCGTGCCGGGTAGGAGTATCCATGACAACCTCCATCTGATCCGCTACATCATGGACAGGGTAGTTAAGGAACCTGGCATTGGTGGGGCGCTGATCAATTTGGATCAATCAGAAGCTTTCGATAGGGTAGACCATTACTACTTGGAAGCCGTCCTCATAGCG
>NW_026297980.1:0-238 GCF_001194135.2 Octopus bimaculoides
TTCAGAATTTTCAGCCAATCAGAAAACAGCACGTTCGCTGCCTCTTCCATTGTCTGTCACAGTAACGAGAAAGGGTGGGGGGCACCGGCATTTCAAAATATTAAACTAGCTACGGTAAACAGTGAAAAAACGTTCTAGAATCGAATTCCTGCTGTTACGAAAACAATCAGTTATAGAACACGTGGTGGCTACACTCCTTGTGCGCATGCGCAGCATCTTTAGTTACTATGGAAACAGA
>NW_026297981.1:0-216 GCF_001194135.2 Octopus bimaculoides
TTGTAAAGTGAAATGGTTTAGGCCAAAGGTGGAAAACGAGTACCTATGCATAGAAATACATTGGTTCACAAAGTTAATACAAGGTTAATTGTGGTGCCTTCGTAAAATTTTCTATTATGACGTCCCCACATACAAGAAAAGATTTCACTGTAAAAAATGCTGAAAACATTTGTGACTAATTGTATGATATGGAGGTATTAGCCATGGAATTCTTAT
>NW_026297982.1:0-319 GCF_001194135.2 Octopus bimaculoides
ATGGTAGGAGTCAGACAGTTGCAGCCAATGGAGAACTATCTAGGGAAACAAAAATATTCCAACCATGACCATCCTGTCTTTTGAGTATGAGTAATGTTGTAATTACATTATCTACAATAACCTTTCTTTCTCATAACAGTAAGGTGTGAACTGAGTGAGGTTTAGCTGCTTTTTCTATCGGATCATCACGACAGCTTTGCAGTAATTGTTGCGGTTCTCTATATTCTGAGATCAAATCCAGCTGAAGTCAAATTCTTTCAGGGTCAATCGATAAACTACTAGATATAGCTACCTCACCTGGGAACTGCACTGATCCCAT
>NW_026297983.1:0-267 GCF_001194135.2 Octopus bimaculoides
TATATATATATATATACACACCTGTGTATGTACGCATGCATACATACACACACAATGTGTTCACACATGCACACATATATATATCTATACATTTATATGGGCACACATCTCTCATCCTGTCAATTCATAGCCCTGCCTATACAGGCACATACAAGTACACATGGACATATACTCACTAATATATGCACACTCGTGCCATTTGGCGTATGTACATATATGTGTCTATGTATATTTACACTTATGCCTGATGCCTACACACACATACAT
>NW_026297984.1:0-642 GCF_001194135.2 Octopus bimaculoides
ATATATACATACATACATACATATATGTGTGTGTGACTGTATTTGTGTGTGTGTGTGTGTGACTCTGTATTTGTGTCTGTCCCACCGCACCGATCGATAACATGTCTCGGTGTGTTTACGCTTCCATAACATAGCGGTTCGGCATATGGGATCGATAGAATAAGTACGACGCTTTTGAAAAAATAAGCAGTCCGTTGCAAGGTTAAACCGAGCCTCTCGGGACACACATTTGCATCTGTTTGGAATGAAACAATGTGAAAGGATGTACCATTGCAGCCCCTTGTTTCGGGAATCGAACTCAACGTTCTTACGGATCATGATCTTGCACAAGCCGAATCAACAGAGAATGCCCTTTCCAGAATGCTTTTTACTGGAACGGTATAAAGTGATTTATTTAGCGCAAGCTTACGGATTGCAGTTTATATCGGTTATATGTCTCTGGAGAGAACGCGAGGAAGATTTAAGATCTATTAGTTCTGATACTTCCATTGTCAAGTTGTACGAAAGACATGCAGCTATAAAGATCATCATTATCGTCGTCATCATCATCATCATCATCATCGACAAGAACAAGAACAAAAACAACAAATATATAACTAGAACATACATAAATACATACACACTCATATACATACATATATA
>NW_026297985.1:0-537 GCF_001194135.2 Octopus bimaculoides
CACACACACACACACACACACACACACGCGCATATATGTATATATACATGCACATACGTATATGTATATATATATATGTATGTAAGTATGTGTGTACATATATATATATATTGATATGTATATATGTATTTATATATTTATGTGTGTATGCCTGTATACTTCGAGACAGACATACACACAAAGCACATTATACATACTTACAGACATACATCCACAAATATACTTTGGTAGTAAAACATTCATACACAGTGTGGTAGTACGTATTGATATATATACAAACATATAAATGTATATACGCATGGATATATATTCTTACAAACGCACGCACACTAACATACATAGTTACGTACATAAAAAGATAAATACACTCACATACACACGTACGTACACATAAATACGTGCGTACATAGTTACATATACACATATTCGTACATATTTGCATATGTGCTTACACACATGCATATATGTATACATTCATTCCTACACTCACGCATACCTACCTACCTACCTACCTACCTACATACATACATACATACA
>NW_026297986.1:0-398 GCF_001194135.2 Octopus bimaculoides
TGCATGCATGTATGTATGTATGTATGTATGTATGTGTGTGTGTGTATGTACGTCTATACATATGCCATTTTGTGCGTGAATAGGTGTACTCTGGCTTAGATAAGTGTACATATGTCTACATATGTATTACTACTTTCTGGAATATTATGTATGCATGTGCATATGTATGTATGTATGTATGTATGTATGCACGTACGTACGTACGTATATATGTATGTATGTATGTCAGTATGTACGCATGTATCTGTTTATATATATATGTTTATATGAAGGTTATGTGTGAAAGTTTGAATGCGTATGTATATATGTTTGTATGTTAGTGTATATACACGTGAGCGCGTATGTATATATACATACTAACATATAAATATGGACAGACATAGATGCAAGCATACATA
>NW_026297986.1:4110-4339 GCF_001194135.2 Octopus bimaculoides
TACATACATACATACATGCATACATACATACATTACGTACATACATACATACAAAAATACTATGTTGTTGATGTTGAAATCCAATGAAGGAGCCTTGGATCTAGGTTAGAAACCGGCTCTTTCTTTAAGGCAAGAATTCTTGAAATAAAACTAAATAACGACAAACATACACACGTACGTATGTATGTATGTACGCACGCATGTATGTATGTGTATATATATATATTTG
>NW_026297987.1:0-1479 GCF_001194135.2 Octopus bimaculoides
TAAGACGCTTGTTTCCCAGCCGGGGTTCAGTGTCATTGCGGGACACCTCCAAAACTGTCTCCTACAATAGCTTCGAGCCGATCAGAGTCTTCTGATTGGGTTTTGTACACGGAAATTGTAGAAAAGAAGCCAGTCACATATGTGTGTGTATATATGCGCGCGCGTGTGTGTGTGTGTGTATGTGTGTGTTCCTCACATCGCCTGACAACTAGTATTGGCATGTTTAGGTCTCAGTAACCTAGCAGTTCGACAAAAAACACACAACATAAGTACCAAGCTTTTACAAATAGGATAACTACTGGGGTCGATAGCTACGACCAAAATTTCTTGAAGGCGTTGCCCCAGCATGACCGTAGCTTAACGCATCACAGCATATCTTTCCCACCTTCGTTACGGAAAGTAGTGTTTTTAACCTGTTCAATCTTTCGCGGTCACTAATCTGCTGCACTGAAGCATCGTTTGCCTCGAATTAATTTTACACTATGTGGTGGCCATAGATTGGAACAATAATGAAACTAGCAAAGAGCAAGTATCCTCCAGAGGACAATCATGGTTTCCTGCAGCTTTGTACTGAAACGTCTAAAGCTCAATCCATCCAACCACCTGAATTTCATTACCAGCTACGTGATATGCGCATGAAAGTCTTTACCCTTAGGCAGGCCAAAGCCCAAGTCTCGCCCTGATTGTGATTCTCGGAATGAAATCCCTCCATGTTCAGTATTTTATCTGCTGATAGCTTAGGGTTTGGAACTTTCCAACATTAAACTGCATGTGATCTGTACATTTCACGACAACTGGGACCTCATATTTCTCGTTCCACTTCTCTGATTGAAAAGGTTAACATTTCGGTCAACGCAAATTTCATTAGATATTTTACTATATTCCAAGTATTGAGTTCCTCTTTCACTCACCTTTCATTGTTTCTCTTGAACTTTCTTTAAAGTAAAACTATGTTAACAATCACGCACGTGTGTGTGCATTATGTGTGAGCGTGTAAATATATATATATATATATATATATATATACACACAGACAACGATTCAAGTCAACGCAAATCACAGCCATTATGTTCCCACGCATAAACGCTTCCACGGAGACTGTTGATATCAGTAAGAAATAATTATGAACTTTTTTTATTACACTTTTAGAAATATGTATTTTTAATAAGATTGGTTTTTTTAAGAAGAACCGAAACATGTAAAATATCTCTGAGAAAATTAAAATTTATCTTATATAGTGGCGTTTTCAAACGTTTTTTAATAAATATATATATGTGTGTGTATGTGAGTGTGTGTGTGTGTGTGTGTGTGTGTGTGTGTGTGTGTGTGTGTGTGTGTGTGTGTGTGTGTGTGTGTGTGTGTGTGTGTGTGTGTGTGTTGGTACATAATTATTGCGGCGTTTTTTCAAGATATTTTATTTAATATAAACAAGAACATGTAACAAAAACATCTTTAAATGATTATTCCGGAGAATATTCA
>NW_026297988.1:0-714 GCF_001194135.2 Octopus bimaculoides
ATTTTCAATGATGTGTTCAAAAAGGCTGATTATGAAATTATAATTTTCCTCTTAGGTAATAATAAGACGTGAGGAATAATTCTATCTAGTTGCTGTTGCTTTCGGAAATCTTTTTTATAACAATGTTATCTAATGCAGAGGTTTTCAAATTTTTTGACTTGCGGACCCCTTTATATTTCAGGCTTTACTTTAGGGACCCCCTTATAAACGCTTATGAAATTTATACATAAATATTTGCTTAAAATAACATATATTTTTACATTTATTTATTTAACAGTATTTAACAAATAGGTTTATTGTCAATTAAAAGATTTCGATTAAAAAACATATATAAAATCAAATTACCCATAAAAAGTATTTGCTGTCCACGGACCCCCTGTCTTGTCCTTGCGGACCACAGTTTGAAAACCCCTGATCTAATGCATTAGCACTTTTCGGTGATTTCGTAAAAAATGTATCCAGTCCGTTTATTGTAGAAAAAATAACGGTTTGACCCGGTGGGAAATAAAAAAATAAAATATTCTAATAGGTGTAAAACAACTTGCTGCGAACGAATATGAAGAAAAAAATGCGTGCTCGCGAACGGGGGTGGGAGTGGGAAGAGGCCTCGGAACATTCACATCCTGAATGTTCCGAGACGCCTCACCAGAGCCAAGAAACAAAGGAAAAATAGTGTAATAGATGTAAAACGACTTGCTCTGAACGAATATGAAA
>NW_026297989.1:0-290 GCF_001194135.2 Octopus bimaculoides
GATATCGACCCGTTTTGTGTGGACCAGTATCAACAAGGATATCAGAGAATAGACCAAGTGCTGTGTCGCGTGCCAAAAAGCAAAAACCTACCGGCACATCAAATCACCAGTCGGTTCTTTTTCGCAACCCGACGCACAATTTCAGCGCGTTCACATTGACATCGTGGGTCGTCTGCCACCTTCGCAGAATTATACATATTTGCTTACATGCGGAGATTGTTTTTCGCGGTGGCCCGAAGTTTGGCCCTTATCTGATACATCGGCGGAAACGGTCGCCAAAACGCTGATAT
>NW_026297990.1:0-316 GCF_001194135.2 Octopus bimaculoides
TGGCTGTGTGGTAAGTAGCTTACTTACGAACCACATGGTTCCGGGTTCATCCCACTATGTGGTAGCTTGGGAAAGTGTCTTCTACTATAGCCTCGGGCCGACCAAAAGCCTTGTAAGAGGATTTGATAGACGGAAACTGAAAGAAGCCCGTCGTGTATATGCATATATATATATACATATATATATATATATTTATATGTGTGTGTATGTATGTTTGTGTGTGTCTGTGTTTGTGTGTCTGTTTGTCCCCCCTCCCCCACCAACAGCGCTTGACAACCGATGGTGGTGTGCTTACGTCCCCGTAACTTAGCGGTTC
>NW_026297991.1:0-266 GCF_001194135.2 Octopus bimaculoides
AAAAAAAAAGAAAAGAAATTAAGACTTACTTCAGTATATTTTTGGTAATTTCTAAAGTTTTTTGAACGGTGTGTATGTGTGTAGGGAGGGGGAGTACATTACATAAATTGAAATTCTATAACCATTGCCACTCCAATTGATTTCATTTTCAATGCCATATATATATATATAATATAAATATATAGATATATGCATATATCCATACATATATGCACATACCTACATATATATATATATGTATGTATGTATGTATGTATGTATGTATG
>NW_026297992.1:0-292 GCF_001194135.2 Octopus bimaculoides
GGAGAAAAAAAATTGAATAGTGTTCAGTCAACGGTCAATCATAATATAAACATACATACATACATATATATATATATACACATACACACATATACATATATACATTTATGTGTACGCACAGGCATGTACGCTTATATGAATATACTGACATATATAGAGAGGAAGATACCTACAAAAACACAAAAACCAATATAGGAGATATTTTATAAATTAACATTTAATGGACAGAGTGAAATGAAAAATGGTTTGTGTGTGTATATATATATATATATATATATATATATATATATAT
>NW_026297992.1:302-431 GCF_001194135.2 Octopus bimaculoides
TATATATATATATATATATATATATATATATATATGTATATATCAATAAACATATAAATATATACATACACATACAGACATATATATATGTATGTATATATATATATATATGTGTGTGTGTGTGTATAT
>NW_026297993.1:0-513 GCF_001194135.2 Octopus bimaculoides
TATATGCATTTACATATGCCTGTGTATTACCAAAATACAAACTTGCTTTGATAACTAAGATCTCCGTTTGTGTTATTCATTTTTAGCTTGATGCAAATTCATAAATATGTCTTTTTCAGTATTAATTACCCTTAATTTATATTCATTCATGTTTTTCTTTCTTGCAATATAATAAGCTTTCTGTATTATTTCATTTTCTTGCCTGTGTTCGCGTTCTATCGTCTGCTATAATCATTTAAGTTATTTGAGGTATCATAAACAGAAATGATTATTGATGCAAACAATAGCATTACAGTTTGAGATTAAGGTTAATGTATTCATGAGAACTAAATTAGAAATGAAGAAACATTGCAGATGATAGCGGAAAATGCAGCATTTAAAATGGCGTCAGACATGTTGTCAAAAAAAAAAACAACAAAAAACAAAAAGCAGACTATGTATTATATACTCATGGGATAAATTTTAAAAGAATTGAGGGCAAGTGACACCTGCATGTCATATAGATATACATAT
>NW_026297995.1:0-495 GCF_001194135.2 Octopus bimaculoides
CATCTACTTTGTGCAGGTTCCTCAGGCTCTTTGGAAGAATATTAAAAAGCCGTGGGCCCCTAAAACCGAAGCTGTTGCAGTAACGGGTCCTGAAGCGCGATGGCATTGCTGGGACTTTTGGCACTATGCAGCGTCGACACGTTCTGGCATTTGGTGTATCTTTCAATGCCAAAATTTGGCACAATTCCTTCCAGGATCTTCCAGATATATATATATGTATATATATATATGTATGTATGTATATTTTATATATGTATATATACACTCCCCATAACTTTCTTATTCACGGTATGATGGCGGCTCACTACTTATGATCAACATTTGTCGACGTCAAAATACGTATTTCTTCGTTTCATTTTCTTTTCTTTTTTTCCTCTTGATGGAATGTTTGCATGAATAAACATTTGGATTTCACACCTGATGACCTCAACGAACTCCTTGACATGTAGAACGATGCCTCGCCACCATAAACAACGCTAATACCTACTGACACGC
>NW_026297996.1:0-1047 GCF_001194135.2 Octopus bimaculoides
AAAAATCCCCGTTTTCGGATACGGAGGTTCCGGAAAATTGCCAAAAATCACCATTGTGAATAAGTCCTGGTTGTCGATTTGTTCGAGTAAAGGAGGTGCTCCAGCACGGCCGCAGTCAAATGACTGAAACCAATAGAAGAACGTCATTGAAATCTCAAAGCTATGTTTGCCAAGTGCTCAGCCTGGTTGCACGTTTAATTTCACGAGCCGGCTCTTCCGTCGATCGGATCAACTGCAACACCGATGCAGCACAGTATATTACTAAATAGTCTATCGCTGTTACCCGTAACATTAACTTTCTTCAATGAAACTAATATAAACCCATTAGCAACATTACAAAGATGCACACATGTCATCTCTAGAAAGTCCAAAGTACACACAATTTAAATTCTTACTTAATGTATCAAAGTGAAGTAATCTCTAATCCCATAAGGTCGCGTATATCAGTACTATCAAACGACACATGCTTTTATAGAAGGACTCGCCCGGGTCAAATCGCTTAACCCAGACGTGGTTCTTATCAACAGGCCTCACTCTGCCCCGCATTCATTACAGACTTCTATATCTGTATTATTTACAAGGTTTTAAATTTTAATAAAATCTTGTTTTACGTCATCAGGTTTTAGGGACGGCCAGATAAAGTTTTTAGAATGAATGACAACATGGCTAAATTCAATATCTTGTGCATTGTTGTTGTTACTATCATTATTATTAATCTCTTTTACCCTTTTACTCTTTTACTTGTTTCAGTCATTTGACTGTGGCCATGCCTTGTGAGTGGATTCGGTAGACGGAAACTGAAAGAAGCCCGTCGTATATATGTATATATATATATATATGTGTTTGTGTGTCTGTGTTTGTCCCCCAAACATCGCTTGACAACCGGTTCGGCAAAAGAGACCGATAGAATAAGTACTAGGCTTCCAAAGAATAAGTCATGGGGTCGATTTGCTAGACTCAAGGTGGTGCTCCAGCATGGCCGCAGTCAAATGACTGAAACAAGTAAAAGAGTAAAAGAGCAACCATTAAAATGCTACATTGGCATCA
>NW_026297996.1:3795-4846 GCF_001194135.2 Octopus bimaculoides
ACACACACACACACACACACACACACACATATATATATATATATGAATTTATAACTTTCTTTAAATATGTATACACACATATATCTTGATATGCATATATCTAGAACTCTTGCGCCTATGGGAATTTTATTCAGAATACATTAAGTAGATCAAATGACGTTTGTTTTGTTTTCCGACGAGAGATAGGAATATAATGGAAACTTTCTTCAGCCTGAAACAATCGTTTTTATAAGTACCATTCACTCGAAATATAAAAACAGAGCAACAAGCGTTTTTTTTTGGTTATGAAATTACAGGATACGGAGAAACATCAAATCAAACTGGCGGGATGACAAAATCAAGAACGGAAATGTTGAAATCAAATAACTGGTAATTCCTGTAGAAATTCATTAAACAGTCTTTGTAGATGGTTCGGAAGTTTCTTTATTGGAATTCGTGTTGAAACTAATTTTGTTGTGTCTAGGGAGAGTCGTTATGCCATTGTTAATGAAGGTGCTTTGACAAAAAAACAAAAAACAAACGACTGACAAAGGATTGGAAGTGAACCAGTGTGTGTGTGTGTGTGGTATAATGAGTCTCCCTAGCTGCAACAAAATTTGTTTCAATTCATGGGTTCAGGTAAAGAATCTTGCAATCTAGATACAACAACGGAGCATATATAAGAACTAAAACGCTATCATATTGGAGTTAAAGCACATAACTGAACGCAAATATGCTGAGAGCCGAAACAGATTGATCGGTACAAGGAATTCGCGATCGGTGTTTGGGCGATTACGGCCCCTTTAAGCATATCTGTATAGAATTATGTGCTTTAACTACAATATGATAGGGTTTTAGTTCTTATTTATAGCAATGTAGGCGTCCTAAGGCCCTTAGTCGCATTTAGTGACACACACACACACACACACACACACATATAGATTGATAGATAGATAGATAGATGTGTGTGTTTGTGTAGGCGCGTGGGTGTGTGAGTAGGCGTCTGTGTGCACATATCGAAATATAATCATATGTGTATATGCATACGTGATTGTGTGTGAATATATGTGTG
>NW_026297997.1:0-165 GCF_001194135.2 Octopus bimaculoides
CCCATGCTAGCATGGAAAGCGGACGTTAAACGATGATGATGATGATGGCCTCCGGAGATTTTAATAGCCTGGTAGTCGCCCTCGCAGTGTGTAGCAAAATAAACTATACATCGACACACTCTGGTTGCTGATTATTTTTGTTTTGCTCAATAAAGCTATTGACGA
>NW_026297997.1:175-408 GCF_001194135.2 Octopus bimaculoides
TTGCTGATTATTTTTGTTTTGCTCAATAAAGCTATTGACGAACGAAATGTGATGAAGCATTTTGTTTGGCATATTGGTGATTCTGCCACGAAATAATAGGATTATGTGAACCTTTCGACGTTAAAGTAATCATATAGAAGTGGAAACACATAAAAACATTGAGAAAATCTGTTCCCTCGTCTAGGATATATGAAGCATACCTGTTTCTGAAAGGTATGAGGGAACAAATTTAT
>NW_026297997.1:418-672 GCF_001194135.2 Octopus bimaculoides
GGTATGCCAGTCTTTCAATGCCTCAGTGAACTCTGATCCATGCAAGCATGGGCATTAAATGAATGACAGTGTTAATGTTGTAACATTTGCAATGTTGAAGGTCTTTTAACTATCCCCTTTATCTTCTTTCTTTTCCTGTTTCAGAATATCACATTATGTGGATGTAAAAGAAATTTCTCCATTCAGATGTGCCTCTGATATTTTCTACTGACTTTCGTCAATTAAAGGAACACCATATATTTATAAACCACATT
>NW_026297998.1:0-212 GCF_001194135.2 Octopus bimaculoides
TTTGAATTTAAAAGCTATAGATAAGGTGTGAAGTTTAAGAATTTTATATACAATGGTCTAAAGAAACTATTTTGAATTATTTTAAAAAAATTAAAAAATTTAAGCTAATATATCTAATATTATTTGAAAAACACATAAGAGATAAAATTTATTTTTATAATCTAAAGAATTAATATAGGATTTACATAGTTTATAATAATGGGTTTATCAAG
>NW_026297999.1:0-456 GCF_001194135.2 Octopus bimaculoides
GTATGCGTGTGCAAATGCGTGTGCGAATGCGTGTGCATGATAAAAGAAGTGCCCTGAAGTTTTATGCACATATTTTTGAATGAAATAAGTTTTAGTTTTTAACAAAGAAGGTAAATATTTCCATTATCTACCTGTATATGAAAAATATAAATACAAAAGTATGTTGTCACATAAATGTTTTCATAAAACAATTTGACTGTCAAAGTTTTGATTGTGTTTTCTCACGGGAAATTTTTACACACAGAAAACAACAGACAATCACATATTATTGAAAAGTTTTCGTATAGAAAATAGCTTTCCTAGAAAAACCATAAAGTGCCTCTCTTTCTCCTTCTCTCCGTCTCACTCTGTCTTTCATTCTCTCTCTCTCTCTCTCTCTATGCACGTATGTACGTACGTACGTACATACGTACCTACCTACCTACCTATCTATCTATCTATCTATCTATCTATCTA
>NW_026298000.1:0-376 GCF_001194135.2 Octopus bimaculoides
TATTATTATTATTATTACAATTATTATTATTATCATTATTATTATTATTACATTACCTACTCTTTTACCCGTTCCAGCCTACTGACAGTAGCCACGCTGGGGCCCCACATATTATCCCTAGCAATACTGGTGTGTTATTATTGTACTACGAAGCCAAAATGCTGATATAGGACAAGCAGCAACTCATGAGTGGCTGAGGGGTTCAGGGTTGAAAACAGAGACTGAAGGCTTCATACTGGCAGCACAGGATCAAATCTTGCTTACTAGAAATTACCAGGCTAACGTTCTCCGAAACGGTACTGACTCTAAATGCAGATTCTGCAACACATTTGACGAAACAACAGATTTTATGGAGTCCTTAATTCTAAAGCCTTTC
>NW_026298001.1:0-452 GCF_001194135.2 Octopus bimaculoides
ATATATAGTCATTTAAATTAAACGGGTAAGAAACGAAAAAAAGGAAGAAAAACGTGTGGCTGCTGAAAAGTTCCTGATTCTAAAGGTATCGCAAAATGCCTAGTTAGAAGAGTGACAGAGATAGACAGATAGAGTGATAGATAGACTAATAAAGAGAAAGAATGATAGAGAAAGGGAGTGGGAGGTGATGTTTGTAGCTTAACTATTTTGTTTTCTGTCCATTACATCCTGTTAGGGGGTGACCTTTTGACTCAAACATCTCCTACGATATACACCACAGACACATCTCACAGAACCCCCATCCACCCCCTCACACACACACACGCATCCGTATGATAGACAGCAAACATAACACACACTACACTAATACATTACATCAGTCCATTAGTTGTCCCTTAACATTTTGTTGGCACTCCGTCGCTTACGACGTTGAGGGTTCCAGTTGATCTGAT
>NW_026298002.1:0-236 GCF_001194135.2 Octopus bimaculoides
TCCACCAAAACTACAACCATCACCGACCCTCTACCTTCACCACCACAACCCCAATCATCACTAACTCCACCACTACAACAACCACTGCGACTAGAAGCACCATAGCCACAACCATCACCACTTCAACCACCAACATTACTGCAACCATCACCACCACAACAACTACCCCACTACAACCACTACTTCAACCACCCCAATCACCACACACACACACACACAGATTAGCAGCTGACTAG
>NW_026298003.1:0-103 GCF_001194135.2 Octopus bimaculoides
AAAGAAAACAACCCTCCCCAACGAAAGAAAAGCAAAAAGAAAAAAAAACAAAGAATGTGAATCAAAAGTAAAAGACAGTGTGTATATGGTGGTTCGAACCGCA
>NW_026298003.1:113-243 GCF_001194135.2 Octopus bimaculoides
CGCAAATAGAGATCTAATGAACCACCTAGCAACTATCGACAAAGAAAAAAATGAAAAGGATAGAGTTAAAAAAGGAAAACCTGTTTATAAAACAACGAGGAAAATGTTTAACGTACTCAGCAATACCTAT
>NW_026298005.1:0-234 GCF_001194135.2 Octopus bimaculoides
TAGATAGATAGATAGATAGATAGATAGATAGATAGACAAATGGATAGATATGTACATATTCAAAAAGTATGCTGATGTATATATGGATAGATAGAGAAAGTAACAAATAAATTGCTAGCTAGATAGACAGATGGATAGATAAAAAGACAGACACACAGACAGATAGACAGACAGATAAATAAATAGCTAGCTAGCTAGTTAGATAGATAGATAGAGAGATAGACAGATAGACTG
>NW_026298006.1:0-161 GCF_001194135.2 Octopus bimaculoides
ACATTTTAATTTTCAAGCCGACCCGGTGCCTTACCATTTAAGTGCTTGATTCACTTGAATCCTGCTGTTATAATATTATGCATGTATACATGTATGTATGCATTATGTACGTGTGTATGTACGTATGTATGCATGCATGTATGTGTATGTATGTATATGTG
>NW_026298006.1:302-418 GCF_001194135.2 Octopus bimaculoides
GTATATATGTATATATGTATGTACGTACGTATTTATATATGTACGTACGTATGTATGTGTGTGTACGTATGTATGTATATGTATGTATGTGTATGTATGTACGTATGTATATGTAT
>NW_026298007.1:0-256 GCF_001194135.2 Octopus bimaculoides
TACATATATATAGAATTATATATCTATCTATATATATATGCACTTTCTGTCTTCTTCTTTCCTTTCTTCTTTTGTAATTTATCCCCCCGCCATCCCTCTTATTCTCTCTATACATTCGCGAACACTCCTATTTCTTCCTTTCACAAAGTCACACACCTCCTGTCTCTTATACTCCTCAAGTCTTTCTCATTCTGTCTCTAACTCCTTGTCTCTCTCTTTCACACTTATTTTACTCACCACACACACACACACACAC
>NW_026298008.1:0-254 GCF_001194135.2 Octopus bimaculoides
TACATACATACATACATACATACATACATACATACATGTGTGTGTATATAAGGAGAATTCACAAAAAAAAACAAGAGACGAAGACAGGTGATGTAAACAACAAACAGATGTATTAGTTTAACGCTCGGAAAGTGAAAAATCTTTAACGTTTCGATCCTACGCTCTTCCACAGAAAAGAACAAAGAAAGAAACAAGGAGAGAAAATTAAGAATGTGTAGTGGCTAGCGATGAAGATAGATAGATAGATAGATAGA
>NW_026298010.1:1943-2405 GCF_001194135.2 Octopus bimaculoides
TTGTATGTATGTAGGTGTGTGTATGTATGTGTGTATATATATACATATGTAATTATGTATGTATGTATGCATGTATGTATGTATGTATGTTTGTATGTATGTAGGTGTGTGTATGTATGTGTGTATATATATACATATGTAATTACGTATGTATGTATATAATGTTTGTATATTTTGTATGCATATATATTATACATGTATGTATAAGTTGGTGTGAGTATACACACATATATACTTATATACGTGTATATAAAGGGTAATTTGCAAAGAGGTATTGCAATATATGTATGTGTTACAAATGTTTGAGAAAACTGCCAGTGGATGAGACAAGCCTCCGTCATCAGGGTAGAAAAAAATCTTATATTCTTACATCTCTGTCATCGGAGTTTAAGTTTGAATCATTTGAGCACTGCCAAGTGTCTTCTGTACTGAGAATCTCTGGGTGTCATCTGTGAATTATAT
>NW_026298011.1:0-383 GCF_001194135.2 Octopus bimaculoides
ATAGTCAGAAGAGAAAAGAAATGGAATAGCAGTTGATTAACACCACAGAGAAATATAATAGTCAAAAATCATCGGTGCAAGTTCTTTGCCCTGCTTCAGAAAGTAGTATACAAAACTAACAGAACAAAAAAAAAAAGTGAAGAAGGAAATGAAAACGATTCTGAATAGGAAGAAGAGAGCAAAGTGATTAGAAAAGATACTTGGGAAGAAGAAGAGAATGAAATTAAAGAGAGAATGAATATATGTAGCGCAAGAATTTGTGCGGGAATAAAAGTTCTGTAAAGGATAAGATATTTCCAGTGAAGTGGGTGCGTAGGTATGTGAGAAAGACACATGTATATAAGTGTGTATGTATGTATGTATGTATGTATGTATGTATGTAT
>NW_026298012.1:0-347 GCF_001194135.2 Octopus bimaculoides
AGGGAGAGAGAAGCAGCCATGATATGATGCGGTTAAAAAAAGTTAGTTGAAGGTCACATTCTTGATGAGGAGAGTTAGGAGTAAAATTTTAGCAGAGAGGTGATGTTTTGAGGCCAAAGAGAGGCAGAGAGAGATGGTGGAGGTGCTGGTGAATTGAAATATGTATTGGCTCTGACCCCTCACCTTGGCTCATATATTATCGATGATGTGGTTTTCAGAGTATACCATGTTGCATTAAATTGTTACCCCTGTGAAACTGTGACCCCCTAAATTTTACATCTAAAATTATTTTTTTTATTTACTATTTTTGTTTTCTGGATAGGAAATTGTGACCATGTAAATTTTGA
>NW_026298013.1:0-391 GCF_001194135.2 Octopus bimaculoides
TGTGTGTGTGTGTGTGTGTGTGTGTGTGTGTGTGTGTGTGTTTATGTTGGGACTACATCACGGTGTCACTTGGCTCGTTGGTTACTTGGTTGGCTGAAGGTGTACGAATGACGTAGAGTATTGGTAAGTTCCCAGGAAACCCTCTCTCTCTCTCACTCTCTCTCTCTCTCTCTCTCTCTCTCTCTTTATATGTGTATGTATGTATGTATGTATGTATGTATGTATATATATATATATATATATATATATATATATATATATATATATATATATTCATAAAGAGAGAGAGAGAGAGCATAGGGAGAGAGAGAGCATAGGGAGAGAGAGGGAAAGAGAGAGCATTGAGAGAGAGTGTGAGAGAGTAAGAGAGAGACGCACAAACAGACAGGCA
>NW_026298014.1:0-232 GCF_001194135.2 Octopus bimaculoides
TCTCATGGAGCTTTAGTTGTTTTCGTTCAATAAACACCCACAATTCCCAGACTGGTAATCGAAACCGCGATCCTGCGACAATGGGTCATTAAGCCTCCACATTATATTATATACATAATATATATGTTACTGTTATATGTAATGTTCGTTTATTCCATTTGATTATATATACACACATACACCACACACATATAATGCCTACTGACGCATACATACATAAGAACATACGTAA
>NW_026298015.1:0-483 GCF_001194135.2 Octopus bimaculoides
TGTGTGTGTGTGTATATATGTATATATATATATATATATACACATATATACATATGCGTTTGTCTCTATGTGCCTATACTGTTTTACTCTTTTATTTGTTTCAGTCATTTGACTACGGCCATGTTGGAGCACCGCCTATAGTCGAGCAAATCGACCCAAGGATTTTTCTTTGTAAACCTAGTACTTATTCCATCGGTCACTTCACCGAACCGCTAGTTTACGGGCACGTAAACACGACGACACCGGTTGCCAAGTGACGGTGGGGGGAGAAATATAGACACAAACACATAAATGCATACATACTTACATACATCTATACAGGTGCTTCTTTCAGTTTCCGTCTACCAAATCTACTGACAAAGCTTACCCAAGGTGCCACGTTGCAGGACTGAATCCGGAACCATGTGGTTGGCAAAAAAGCATCTTACCCCATAGCCACTCCTGCACCTATCTATCTATCTATCTATCTATCTATCTATCTAT
>NW_026298016.1:0-395 GCF_001194135.2 Octopus bimaculoides
ATAATAATAATAATAATAATAATAATAATAATAATAATAATAATAGCCCCCTTTGATCCACGAATAGTTTAGAAGGAAGGCGAAAAGATAGATGGACACAACCCTCTTAAGTACGAAATAGCCCAGCTGTGGAAAATAAAGAAGGTGAAGATAGTACCAATTATTGTTGGGTCCTCGGGAACAGTATCAGAAGGCATCAAGAGGAATATAAAGGAAATTGGAATCGAGTGCCCAGCAGGTTTGCCCCATTGGCATGGCCAGAATAGTCAGGAAAGTATTGGATAGCTGAAAAGAACGAATAGCATGGTACCGTAGGCTGCAGCGAGTAAGACCCCCAGTGTTTCCCTGGTACTTAGTTTATCGACCCCGAAAGGATGAAAGGTAAAGTCGACCTC
>NW_026298017.1:0-481 GCF_001194135.2 Octopus bimaculoides
TATATATGCACATATACATACATATGTACATGCATATACATACTCATACATACATGCACACTAATATACTCACATACGCACATACACAATAATACACAAACATAAGGCGTCGAGCTGGCAGAATCTTTAGCACGCCGGGCGAAATGCTTAGCGGTATTTTGTTTGATTTTACATTCCGAGTTCAAATTCCACCGAGGTCGACTTTGCCTTTCATCCTTTCGGGGTCGATAAATTAAGTACCAGTTGTGTACTGGGGTCGATCTAATCGACTGGCTCCCCTCCCCAAGAATTTCGGGCCTTGTGCCTAGAGTAGAAAAGGCTACACAAACACACATGCATGCACAATCACACAGATGTGTTTCCTAACGAGCTTAATTGAAAGTGAGCTTCATTTAGCTTCCTAATTAGACTCCGTTTTGTTTGTATTCGTTTACTTTTATTCCCTCACAGTTTTCGGTCATTGGACTGTGGTCATACTGGA
>NW_026298018.1:0-387 GCF_001194135.2 Octopus bimaculoides
ATATATATATATATATATATATATATATATATATATATAAACTCAGACATATTCATGTACATGTAAATAAGTATAGATATGTATATACTTGTATATTTACATGCATATATATATATAAACTCACACATATTATGTACATGTAAATATACATGTACATAAATGTGTACATAAATATATATGCATATGTATCTATGTATGTATATATATATATATATATATATATATAGTTACTGTGGATTTCTACAGTATATTTATATTAAGATATAAAGAATTCTAAGAGAGTATGTATGTGATGTGTATGTATATGATGAGATATGCTGTTCACTGTGCACATGAGAAAATTTATGGTGTATGTGTGTGTGTGTATATATATATATATATATATAT
>NW_026298019.1:0-353 GCF_001194135.2 Octopus bimaculoides
TGTGTGTGCGTGTGTGCGTGTGTGCGTGTGTGTGCGTGTGTGTGTGCGTGAGAGAGTGTGTGTGTGTATCTATATAGATATGTGTATATATATATAATCGTATGCATACACACACATATGTGTGTCTGTGTGTCTATGTATGTATGTATATATTATATATATAAACATACATACTCATACACACAAAAAAAAAACATATACAAGCACATACACCCAACCGAACGTATGCCATTAAGAATATCCGCGTGTACATCCATACATCCATTCATCCCTCCATCCATCCATATCAATTGTATATATATATATGTATGCATATATGTATATATTTATGTGTATATATACATACATATATA
>NW_026298020.1:0-245 GCF_001194135.2 Octopus bimaculoides
CAAGTGTGTGCACATGTATGTGAGTGAGTGAGTGTATGTATGTATGTGTGAGTGTATGTATGTGTGTGCGCATGTATGTGTGAATATGTATGTATACATGTATGTATGCATTATGCATTACATATATATGCGTGTATGTATATATGGATATATGCATGTATGTAGCATGTATGTGTATGTGTATGCATGTATGTATGTGTATGTATATATATGTGTGTGCATGTGTATATATATATATATATATA
>NW_026298021.1:0-270 GCF_001194135.2 Octopus bimaculoides
AACAATGCCATGTGGCAAAATCTCAAAATATGCTAACTTCAGTGAAGACATGCATTATAATAATACTGTACACAATATACATTTCTGAGAAATATGTTTAGTCATTAGAAAGATGAGCTACAATTTTGAAAAATGGCCTAAAGATAATTAGTGCTAATAACACTGATTTTCTCATTATTTTACATTATTTTCTATTTGATTTCTTATTCTTTATTATCACTATTATTATCATTATTATTATTATTATTATTATCATTATTATTATTATCA
>NW_026298022.1:0-441 GCF_001194135.2 Octopus bimaculoides
GTTGCCATTGTGCCAAAAGCATCTTGACCATTTGCAATTCATTTCTCGACATTTTGCCTGTCTGTCTGTGTGTCTCTCTCTCTCTTTCTCCCCCTTTCTCTCTCTTTTTCTCACAACTCATCTATTTATTCCTGCCTCTCTCTCTCTCTCTTACTCTCCCTCTCTCTCTCTCCATCAACCTCTTTCTGTCTGTCTGTCTCTCTCTCTCTCACCCTATTTCTTTCTTCTCTATGTCTTTCTGTGTCTCTCTCTCACCCTACTTCTCTCTGCTCCTTTCTATCTCTCTCTCTCTCTCTTCCTCTCTCTCTCTATCAATCTATTTCTTCTTATTTCTCTCCCTTTCTCTTTACTCTTTCTCTACTTCTCCTTCTCTTTATTCCTCTCTCCTCCCCATCCGTCACCCCCTCTTCTATCACCTCCACTTTCTCTCTCTCTCTCTCT